>NW_015094506.1:50048135-50287735 GCF_001431845.1 Calidris pugnax
GCATCTCCAGTTAAGGCTTTAAAAAAGGCAGTTCTTCGCTCCTGCCCACCTTGGCCAGGCAGTTATTCAGCAGGACGAGGCAGTAATCAGATTTTCCATACAGCTGGCAATTCAAATAAAAAGGATTGCTGCTCTGAAGTCTTAAAATCCAACAAAAAAAAAAAAAAAAAAAAAAAAAGAGACAGAAAAGGTAGCCAAATTTATGTTCAGGAGAGTGTGGATATACAGCTGCATTAGTACTACATGGATACATAAATACATATCTACTATGCAAATACATAATCAGGTCATCGTTAAGCAACTCAGAGTTATAGCAGGAAAGCAATGAAAGCAATGAATAGGAAGGATTTTTGTTGGAGCACTCTAGGCTAGAATATATAGATGTATGGATGTGACCATAACTTTCTTCAGGGAATATTTCAATTTATTATAAAAGTTTATTTTTTTCAGTTTTCACGGTTGATATGTTGAAGACCACTGTCTTCCCTGCAAAGGCTCTGGATTGGCTTTCTTGGGAAAATTGCAGAGCACAATCCTGATACTGAAAAAGCGAGTCTCACTTGTAGCGCCGGAGAGGTGTCAAAAAGACTCCTGGGTGCTGCTGATGTGCAGCAGCTACAGATTCCTAAATGCAGTGTTTCTAAATGTATATGGGACTGCATACATATATGCTCAAACATACACACAAATGTGCACACACCCATCTATGCACACACAGATACATACATATTTAAAATTCTAGATGTACTCTTAGTACTGTTTTCCACATTCCTGCTGCTTTTCATCCAAGGATTTTGGAGCACTTTGCAGACATTATCTAATAATCTTACACCATTGGGTAGGTAAGGGATATTACTGAGCTTGAATGTTTGTCCACTGACCTAGTGGGAATTCTTCTGGTGTTTCTGACAAAATTCTGTCAACCTCTGGCAGGCAGGTGAAAGCATAGCAAGAGAAACATGGAAACAAAAACAGCCCTGCTTCATGCCTTCTTGCTGAAGCAGGATCACACCAGCTGAGGACACAAGTGGAAAAGGCATTTGAATGCCAAGCACATAAAAGTCCCACAAAGGCAAACATCGTAATTAGCAATGCATGGGAAAGCCAGTGTGAGGCAAAGTGGTCAGTTTGATCTTCAGAGTTATCACTCAAGAGTGTGACACTGAGATTACACAATGTCATGCAGGTAACCCTAATGCTAAACAAATCACCCATCTTGAGATTTCTTAACCTCCTAGTTACAACTTTAAGATCAGACATGCTTTTGATATTTATAATGTTTTCCTTTGTTAGATTACCTAATGAATATAACAGTCTTTACCTTAGCAGGAAATCTGGACTGACCATTTGAGGCCTGTTTGCTTTCTTTATGTCTTGTGGCTCACAAGTTTGGTTTTGGACACCTAATAAATCATTCACTAACATCTAAGAATTTGACAATTCCTCCTCTTTATAAACTCACTGCTGAATCAAGGAATACAAAATAGGTAAGTAACTTGCACTATTTCTATTTTTCTGATCTCAAGTACCTCTTTGGTGGATTTAGGGCTCAGCTGTTCTTCAGCCTTGGGTTCAAATTTTACGTTTATTTGTGCCGCAAATGGAATTGTAATTAGTAATTCCAAGCTTTTCTTCCTTCATGCCATGGGCTATCATGGATTTCACCCTATGCCCTTCTACAAGTCGGACAATTGCTGGCAGCCTCTTGGACTGCAGGAAAACTCCTAATCATTGTCAAACCTTGTTATACCTAATTAGTGAAAGCACACTTTGCTTTCATTTGGTTGGAAGGCAAGATAGAGATAATTGCAGACTAGGGCCAAATGCAAACTGTATGAGGCCTTTATTCCCCTATGGATTACATGGGGGAACATTTAGATCCTAAGTGGTCAATTTCCCTAAGACATCTAACACCTGAAGGGACCATGTCCTTTCAGCTTGTGTGAGTAAGAAAAATGAAGGAATCTAGACCTAAACTTGTTAACAATAATATTTATTTCATTCATAGCTATGTAAAGATGTCATGATCTCACTGAAGACAGTGCAGTTATTCTTCATATTGGTGTAATGAAAGCAGAGTGTGACCCAAAAAGCCTACATGTGTCTTAAAAAGCGTTGGAAATTTAACTCATAAATAAATTACAGCAAATCAAACTGGCATTCCCTTCCCCAGTAAAATATTCATGTTTGACTTTCATGGAATTCCTCCCAGACTAAGGTAATAGAGGCTGTTCAGCTGATTTACCCTCTCAATAATACATTCAGAGGGCCCTACGCTACCAGTCCTCAAGGGAAAAGAGTTGCTTACACACTATATTTGCTGGAATCAGGATTGCCTTCCTAATGACTGGTGAATATAAAAAGCAGACTAAATTTTCTCTTAATCTTCCATGGTTTCACCAGATCACATTGAAGACAACCCTGAAGATTTTGCACAATTTTCCTTTAAAATTATCATTGACTGAATAAATTCATAGGTATATCTTTATGAAGATGTAAAAAGTATAATAAAAAGGAACAGACGAAGCAGAATTTTGTCAAAAGGAAAATACATGTGTGCTTGTGTGTGTAAAAAAATTGTGCCTTTCTTAGAATTCTAAGAATAAATCTTTTTTACTATTTTTAACTTTCATTTAATGCCATGCTATGAATTCCTTTTGATTTTATATAAGTTTACATTTCTTTTTTATTATTTCATACTTGTTAGCCAACAGAATTTTAAGGGAGATTGACCTACAGATATGTTACTGTTTGGCTGGACTCTTCGAGGGAAAAATAGTCATTGATGGACTGTGCAGACCAATGTTGTTGAAACAGGGATTTTACTGACATTT
Organism: Calidris pugnax; assembly: GCF_001431845.1. Classification (NCBI taxonomy): domain Eukaryota; kingdom Metazoa; phylum Chordata; class Aves; order Charadriiformes; family Scolopacidae; genus Calidris; species Calidris pugnax. Next base: position 50,050,970 of record NW_015094506.1, read on the forward strand.
TCATTGATAAAATCATCACAAAAGAGTACCTGGTGATCTGTCATTAACAGTCAATCACACAAACCCCACAACCGGAGGAACAGAAGGAGCAGACTTCTATTCTGTGATCAAAGGGACATAAAGATTTAGAAATAAATGGGAGTGAAACAATGTAACAAAGGTAGTCCATTACCTTCACTAATGACATGTAAATCACTTGGCTACTATTGCTTTAAGTAAATGCAGTTTTAATAGATTCCAAAGGAGTGGATGAGGATTTAGTACCTAGGATTACACATAGGGTCAGAGTCTGAATATTAAAAAAGCTATAAGGCAGCAACTCTCTGCTACTACACATTAACTCAATGCTAGTAGAGTTGATTGGTCTGGTTTTGTTCCTACATCTGAGAGCTACAACAATCTCTGGAATTTCATTTCTTGAGGAATGTTGAAGTGGACATATGGAAAACTTGTATGTAAATGAAAACTCATCTTCGGAGAACATTGCTGGGTTTGTGTCACTTGTTTCTCCTTTTTTGAATCTTTGCCTTCACAGCAGATGGAGATTTTATCCCTTTTCGTGGAATGGTTACAACAGGCTACAGAGATGTTGCACCTGTCTGAAAAGTGTATCATCATGTGCTTAGTTCCTCCCACGAGATGGAGCAGCGGAGCTTAATCTCTTGACACTGTGTACCTCTACCCAAAGAAAATAACAGTTCCTGCAGGTGCGGTGGTTGACAGTCACCTTGCATAGGTAGTCCACTGCGACATGTATCTCACACCTAATCAACTGAACTTAAATTGCACATTTTGAATGTTTCCAAACTGAGGAATCTTTTATATAGTCTAATAAATTTGGACAGGTGCTAAGAATGATACAATCTACCAGCAGACCACTGCTCATAAGAGACAAAAAACACCCGACAACTCTGGACATATAAAATGAGTGTGAAGTGCTCTCATGAAATTCCAAGTGACAAAGTCAGCAAGGTCGGTGCTAGAGGTAGAAAGAGAAATGCAAAGGCAGGCAAACTTATTCCTCCTCTGCCTTACAGCTTCCAGGTCATTGTTTAGATAAACTCTGATTAAGCTTCAGTTCAGGCCTGATAAAATATCTTTGAAGTCAACAAAAAATCAAACCTTAGACCAGCTGTTGAGAAGCAGAGGAATGCTGGAGACATAGGTAACATAAAACAAGTGAAGTATCCAAAAATCACAAACTGGTGGACAGGGACTTTCTGGTGTTCTCAGTACATTGCCTTACCCAGGAAACAAATATACTGTAGTAATGTCATGAAGAGTCCTATCAAAGTAGCTGGACAAGTTTAGTTCTTCCCAGGTTAAAGAGGAGCTGAGACAGTTCATCCTAAACCTGGTATTCCCAGAATCAGCTGCAAATCCTGCATGATATTCGTCTGTTGGATGCCTGAATATGTTGTTCCAACATTCATTTTCGGCCCCCATACTGATGTTATTTGCAGAAGTGAATCTCAATCAAGCTACAATCTCAGTAAGGAAAACATAGAGGCAAAAAAGAACAAACGAGGAGGAAAGACCTACAGAAAAGAGGAAAGTAGAAGTTAAAATGACTAGCTGTTTTAATTAAAGCTTGGAGAAAAAAAAAAGGGGATAGGAAGACCTATAATTTGGGGTGGCATTTCAATTTTTCATTATGCCTCCTTGTTCTAATTTTCACACTTACATCAAAGCAAATAAACAGTTCTTTACTTCTCACATCTTTAAATTTTAGCTTGGTTCAAATTTTTTTGATGAAAAAAATCTATACAAAACCCAACTAATAGTTGTATAACTAACAGTATGACAAAATGGAGAGTGAATTGCCACCACGTCTCACCATCTCACCTCTGTCAAGAATCAGTTAATGATGAGTTACTTGCATGTATTCTAATCAGGGTTTTATATCGACTGTGTTTCTTAAGGTACACAGAGATACAGACATAAAGTCCACCATGAGGCACATTCCATCTGAAAATATGACAACAAATCTCCAAAGAAGGAAGGAGAAAAGAAAAAATAGTTTATCCCTTGTTAAATCACAAAGGTTTTGTTAAAGCGGTCAAGTACAACAGTACTTGATCCAACAAAAAAACAGACCTTCAACTCTAAGGAAGCAAAGCAATGATTTTTTAATTTTAGGGTTCTTTTAAACTAAGAAACATGGTAAGTGTCTCTCATGCTTAATGAGGAAATTGAAAGATCTTACGGAAGAAAGGATAAATCTTTCTGGGCCTTGTAGAGGACTTCAAAGGAGAGAGTCTGTGAGAGCTAATGTACTGCAAAAAGAGGTGCACTCTGATGAAGTCTCTTCAGTGAAGAAATTATCTCCAAAAGTTGTACAGTGAGACATATGGTATGTATATGGAATGAAACATTGGTAATCACCTAGTCATGAAAGGTGAGCAAATCAACTTGATAAGGGAAAGAGAAAGACATAAAAACATTATGATTTGAACTTACTGTAAGATTAAAGTAATTTGAACATACTTTTTCTTGCAGTCCTTCAAATCTATCATTTCCACCTTTGTCTTTTTGTAACTGTATTATCTATTTTGGCTCTTATGAGAAAATTCTTCTAGCCACACTTTCCTTTAATCAAGTTGAATTAAGTGTGAATTAAGTGGCTAGATAACAATAAAGCATTCATTCCTCATTCAAGGTTGTAAAAAATCTATGAACTGGGGTGTACTAACAAGTGCACCATCTTCCAGCATATCCTTCACATTATCTAGAGAATGATGGAGTGCTCCCTTCCCATACTCCATTTCAGCTGCCTTGGCCAAATTTGGAGCTAGCCCTACAAAACTCAAGGCAAAAATGTATTCCAGAGACTGATAGTGAATAGGAAATGTGTGTGGCAAGAAATGAGACATTGGGCTGCACTCTTAAGCCTCAGCAATCTACAGGCAGTATGTTTATTTCTTCAGTATATAGGTAATTGTTTCTTCCACCTTTTTGCTGTTGTGAGATTTTTTCTTTGTTCAGTCGTTGGTTGGTTTTTAAAATTTGATTATGAGCATGATATCCAAGGGAGACCTTGGATTGGATTATGATTCAAAGAAATTATGTTGTGTTTGCATAACCCTTAAAAAAAAATTGTGTTTATTTATAATTTGTCCTGATTTAATCTGCTTTCACCTTTTTCCATTAGGTATTATTTTGTAAAAGCAAAAAGAGTAACAAAACAGTTCTTTTGCCTAACAGAAATTAAAGTAATGGTGCAGGAGTCTAATTTTAATGTATGTCCTGGGACTGAAAGTCCACCAAGAAAGCTACAGTTAATTTAACAGAGCTTATAATATACACTCATTTCTTAGCCATGGGGACTTGACTTTAAACTGTCTGAAGGTCAAGCATACAGTGACTGCTACAAAATCCTTCAAGAACGTGAACCACATCACACATCTGCCACTCCTCACTTAGAACAATTCAGCACAGTTAGGAGCCTCCCTCTAAAAAGAAGCTGAAGATAGAGTAAACACAGCAAATGAATTACCCTTCTCCCTATGGAGAGGTCAGGTTCGAGGTTCACTGCTGATGCAAGATGGTGAAGCTTGCACCAGTGCCCACCTGCTAGGGATTAAACAGAGAGCTACAGTCTCCAGTGCAATCAATGCCTAGTCTTTAATGGGCTCTAAATTCATCACCGGAAGCTCTGACAAGCCCATAATCCATTCATTAATGTGTGTTAATATGTGCCCTGTGGAGCTGTCCTAACTTAAAAACAAAAGGCAAGGCATTCACATGTGTTATTTGGAGCAGGATGGAACAGGGAACCCTTAGCGCCATGGAGAGAGAAACGATTGCAAAAAAGGTTTTATTGCACGTCTCCCAGCAGGATGTTTAGAAAATAAATATCCAACACATGCTGCAGCAATAAAGCAATTGCTTCTTGGCCAGATCCAGACAGTGCTATGCAATTGTTCCCTTGACTTATTTCAAATGGATAAACACTTTTTCTTCTGTGCATCAAGCAGGTGTGCACGGGTTCAAAGGGGTTACAAAGAACAAGCTCTGATCCTCCGTACTTCTGGTTTGGGGAAAGCCAAGACATGAAGAAGGTAAACAGCCAAAAAGTGAAATGCTAAGACTTTACTCCTGTCTCAAGAAAATTGACCCATCTCTGTCCATGCACAAGGTTTGCAGGTGTCTCTTTCCACAAGAGACACAAAAATGTTGATGACAACACCTAGAAACCCTTCATCACTATGTGTGGTCCCTATTTATTGCTGGCAGCTTGGAACATGGATTAGAGACACAGCTGAATGTTAATTAAAATGACTGAAAGTATGAGGACCCTGAAAGAAGCCTGCATAGACATACAGGCAAAAATTGAGGAAAAAGAGAGATGGGCCCCAGGAGCAGCTCCAGTCCAACTGCCAGTTTATTCTAGATTCAGGAAATCTATACATTTTTTATTGTGGTTTGGTACTGTTATGGTTTGGTTATGATTTAATTAAACTCAATATTTACTTGCAACAGCTAGTAAAAAATTAGCACGTACTTCTAGGTAATTAAGTTTAATTAAATTATAAGGAATTTGCATAAACATAAGAACTCTTGCAGTTTGTCCATATAATGGTGACAACTTTTCTGACATTATATAAAGGAAGCCTAAAGAACTTCCTAAAATTTGTTTCACTACAGATTATGGAAGATGAATTTCAATAGGGACTTCTACTGAACAATAATAAATCTTACAAAGTTTTGAACATTTACATAATCTTTTACCAGTTTTGAATATAATCTTCCAAAATAAAACATCGCTTTTCATGACATTTTCCCTACTCTTTAATAAAATTAACCAGAGACAATACTGAGAGAAATAGATTAAGAAGTCCTTGGAAGCATTATGAAAGTATTTGGTTTTTTTGGGGGGAAAGAAAGTAAAAGGAATACTGTAGGCTGAAAATGCTGTTATTCTTTTAATTTCTTACCTTATAACCAATTTATTCAAGGCTTTAGCCTTCTCCTTTGTAGATGTAAAACTTCTGCAACATTTCACAAAAACATGCTTTTGAAAGCCTAAAAAATCATGTTGATGGTTGTCCATAATTTTTAACTTTTAAAAACCCAAGATCTTCTCAAAGGCCAGAATAGTTTTATTTCTATTTTCTTTATGACTGCGCTGTTTGAAACAATTTCTCAGGATCAAAAATATCATCAAACTGAAAGAAAATTTGACTGTGATTCTGAAGAAGATTTAAAATAGAAATTTCTGAATAAAACACTTCCAGGACGAGATTAAGGAAATATATGAGTGGAATCATAGTCTGCCTCTCTCAACAGTGACTATAGAGGAAACCTAGAAAAATTAGTATCCTAAGGTAGATTTTCACATATATATGTCTAACTCCACACATAATGACTTTGGGAGGAAACATCTCAGAGGCCAGGCAGTGGCTGGGAAGAATCTCCTTTATTTTCACTGTGTTCACCTATGCATTTGGATGCTTTGTGGTAACGAGCAATATATCACTTGCTTTTTCCCACCTAAAGTGAAAAATTCAGATGCTGTTATCTAAATCAGGGTTGTAATAGACAATAGTCTTGAAAACAGTGGCCTGTGGCAGTGACCAGCAGGACTGGTTCCAATCACAGTAGATTACTATAGTACCGCCTTTTGTATTGCAGCCCCTAATTGAACCTTAACAAGTTAAATTCTTGCTTTGCTTCCCCCTTTTTTGATATCTCTGCATCAAATTAACTGTAGAGTAGCTGTGATGTACACATCTTTCCAGCACCCACTGTGGTGAAGACAGATGCAAAGAAACCATTTATCTTCCCTGCAATCCTGCTTTTTTTGACTGGCTTCTCTGTACTCTGGAGGACCAGCAGACCCACTGGCTTGCTCTGCAATACTTCTGATCTGTCAGGATAATTTAAAAGAGAATTTTTTTGTCTTTATGTCTTCAATCTTTTTTCTTAACCTTCTTTCATATCTTGACTTTCTACCTTACATTCCTTTATGTTAGCACCATTTGTCCTGACTTTCTAGTATTTAAACTGGGCTATGTAACCTCTCCTTCTTGCCCCCATAATTTAGGTTTTTTCCCTTTGTGCTTCCTTTCAATGCATTCATATATATTTGCTTTGAGAAACGTAAGGATCACATATGTACTCTAAGCAACTTCCATGATGACTCTTTGGATTTTTATTTCCTGAATTTTTCTTTCAATTACTGTTTAAAAATATCCTCTGCTTGCATTTTGGTATCATCAAACTGAGTCTTCATTTCATGCCCCCAGAGGACAAATCAGATTTGATTACAGTTATGGTTACCATTTTGAACGGTGACCATAAAACCACCCAGCTTATAGTATATTGAAAAAAACTTTGTATCCTGTGCAAGTTTAAGTCCCGACTAGTTTTCTGCTTACATTCAAAGTACACTGTTCAACTGAAACCATCGTCTATCACTCTAGACGTGTTCTGTTCTTACTTTGCAATTAGTCAAAACATGGTTCACATCCACAAGTGATAAATTTGGAATATAAAGAGGACCCAACTTCAGACAAATCATAAAGTATAAGAATCTAAGCCTTATCTCCCCTGTTACCAAAAAGCACAGCAGGTGAGGTAATGTCTAGGGCAGGCCCAAATTATTTAACACTTTGGTGACCAAAATCAATACCCAAAAAGAAATCCTTGTAGGTGTGAGTTCCCAGGTGACACTTTACAGTTGGATACTGTAGATGCTATATTGTTTCTGTAATCTTATCTACTATAATACAATGGGCTGAAACTGAAAACAGTTTCCTTTTTCAAAACAAATACCAGATTACAAGTCTATTTTCAGGGTAGGGTGAAAACTTAAGTAATGAGTCAAGTGTTAACATATTTAATGAATCCCAACAGTAATTTAGAATTCTTCTCTTCCTTTCTTAAAAGTAACAGCTACACCTGAGCACACTTGTGTATCTGTATCATCTGTACGCCCACTGCTGGAGCACTCTGTAGGGTTTCTTCACCAAGGGCACAAGTGGATATGTAACGAGAAGAAGAAACATATTAAAAAAAAATGAACACTGATACTCATACTATTTAGTCTCTTTATTCTCAGGTTCACACATATACTTGATAGGTTTTAAATCGCCTTTGAGAAAACAGTCAGTGAATAGTGATTTTAGATGATTTGTCCAAAGATGTAGTCAGCAGGCATGGTAGCAATAGAATAGATTGCACTTACCATGAGTTTGCTCGTTTCCTTCCTTCCTTCCTTCCTTCCTTCCTTCCTTCCTTCCTTCCTTCCTTCCTTCCTTCCTTCCTTCCTTCTTTCTTTCTTTCTGTTAAAAAAAAATAATTGGTTTAATTTAACATCTTATATGTTTAAACAGAATAAGTAAAGATATTTAATTATTTTACAGTCTCTATTTACATCAGCATAAAATGTGTACAAAAAACTACCAACCTAACTCAATAACTATGAGGTTGTCTCTCTATAATGCATAGAAATGTTAACTGTCTAAAGTCAGGGTCCACAATTATAAAGTCTTACTGGAAAACTTTTTGGTTTAATTTACATGATATGGTGTTAGTTAAAATTATTTTATTTAATCCTGCCTAAATATTTCTCAGAAAAATTGCTGTCTAATGCCAATAATTCTCAGCATAAACTGTCTTGATAATAAGGCTGTCCTTCAGTGATCTGGGAGGATACATTTGTTGCTATAAATATCTATATATAGACATTATTTATTTCCTTGACATTCTTTGAAGTTGTTTGTCTTCTCTGAGTATCAATGTATCACGGGAAGAAAGTGGCTGAATGTCATTTTCAAAAACAAACTGTGAATGGATGACTCTTATTAATACTAACCATAGAACTATTTTAATCTCCTCCAAGTACCATGACATAAAAAGTCAATCAAATAAGAAGACTGCACCACCTCTTATACATGAATAGCATTAGATTTTCTTTTGGGGCATACAATTTCCACAAAGTTCACATGTAGAGTGGAAGATGGAACAATAATAGAAACAAATCTCAAAAATAAATAAATAATAATAAAAAGTAAAATCTTCTTCTACTTGGGAGGAAAATACATGTTCCATTACAACTAGAAAGAAATAATTCCCCCTTGGAAGAATGGAGAGATTCATGAATTCTGTGTAAGTGAACTGGATATTTATATTGTTTTTCTGAGGTATTTGATTATTAAAAAATACTGAATTTGTTTGTGCTGCAGTCTGAAAAGTGCCATTAATCAGCAGGTGCACAGGGAAGGAAAATTCTTCAGGTGTCCTATATTTACTTTTCATTGTTGTTGTAGTGAATTCACCTGTAGAGTTTAAAGGAAAACTGGTCTCACAGCCCACATCATTGTCTAATCTTCCCACCATGAGTGATAATCAGTATTAATTGTGAAGGAGTTTTAGTCATATAGACTAGACATCTGTCTATTAAGAAATAGTCTAAGACCACCAAAAAATTGTACTGCTCAGCCTATAGATGGGAACAATTTTCAGTCACTAATGATTGGAGTGGAATGCTGGCCGATGGTGAAATGCTACATTTTCATGTTACTCATTTGAATTATTTATTTCTTTATCTATATAGATATACACGAACAGTCTCATCAGACCATCTAAATTTGAAAATTTCAAATTGAAAGGTGTAAAACTGTTTTAGCTTGGGCATCTAGCTAGTATAGTTGAGTATCCACTGATTAACAGACCCTAATTTAAAGAAGAGGGACTTAAACACAGGATAATGAAATAATTTTCTTAAAGGCACGGAAGGTCCATTAGTGCTGTTTTCAAATTGAATACCAAACTCCAAAGTTTCCATCCAAAGACTTGCCTGTAGGATTATTTTCCTCATTTAGAGCAACTAATTAAAACTGGTTGAAAATAGATAACAATATTTTTCAATCATAAGAATGTTTTGCAAGAATATGTCAATGTCAATGACAACGGCTTGATAATTAAAGTGAATTTGGTTAACTTGATTACATATTCTATATTGTTAAAAATTGGTATCATAATAAATCTACCTGAAATTTACAGATCAAAACAAATTAGAAGTTTGAAGCGTGTAAGAAAATGTCACAATTAAAATAAAATATTTATGTACTTTCAAATTTTGTACGGTTTAAATCGTTGTAATTCATGGGTATTTAAGGATTTTTGTTCCAAGTCATAATGTCTTTGTTTTTCCAGAATTAAAAGTTTAGGATAAGTCCTAATAGCTCACCTTCTCTAATTTTTTTCAAAATAACCTTGTGGCAGGATAGCATTACTTTTATCTCTAACATAAATATCCCACTGTAGTTGTTGTTGCCACTAAAAAAGTAAAAGGGATTTTTTGTCAATTAAAATATGTTAAAGTAACCATTTTGAAAAGAAAGAATTAGGGAGTTAGTGTGTTTAATCCAATATCCACCTTAACTGAAATTAAATGAAGGAACAATTAAATGGAAATGGTCCTATGTTGTGTCAAGGAAGGTTTAGATTGGATATTAGGAAAAGGTTCTTCACCAAAAGGGTTGTCAAGCATTGAAACAGGCTGCCCAGGGAAGTGGTTGAGTCACCATCCCTGGTGGTATTTAAAAGACAGGTACATGTGGTGCTGAGGGACATGGTTTAGTAGTAACTTGGCAGTGTTAGGTTAACATTTGGACTTGATGATCTTAAAGGTCTCTTCCAACCATAACCATTCTATGAGTCTATGATTCTATAGCTCTCACCACAACATGCTGAGCAACAGCTGGTGCGACCAGGTGGTCCTGTCTCTAAAGTACTATCTAGAGATGGTGACCTGCTTATCTTCCCCACAAATTCTGCTGTAATCTGAATGCAGATGTTCCTTTGAGACATAGTGGCAAGATTAAAAAAAAAAAAAAAATCCAGCAAATTTATTTTGAGTATCTCTGCTGACAGGCTGTGAAATTTCAAAGTTATTTTTGCCACTGATAAGTTTTAATTTTGCTCAGGTAACAAAATCTGGGTCAAGGGGCAACCCTCAATAAAACTATTAACTGGAAGACTGAATGAGGTATTCAAATTTGGTGAGATGGTTTGTATCCTGGAGATACTGCTCTCTTCCTACTATATAAGAGTCTAATTAAGTAGCTTAGACAAATTTTTGTCTTCTAAGACCTGATGAGATAAACCCCGTATTTGGTGATATGCTCAGGATTGCACAGGAAGTTTTTAACAGGACTGGGAATATTATCCAAATTTTGATTCCAAAGCCAGATCTCTAATTATAAAATTGGCTTGGCCTCTGCCTGCTGTTTTCCTTCCATTAGTATCCACTGCTGATGCATTGCACATTCCCATGTGATTCAAACAACAATGGATTCACAAATTACAATGCAGCCAATAATGCTGCAATAGCTGTATACTGTTAAATCAGCAAAAACATTAGATTGAAGAATTTTGATAGAAAGGATTCACATTCTAGAAGTCCAACCATGACTAGCTGGGAGAAAGGACTTTATTGCCATTTAAAACTTGTTATACACCTTAATATTAAGGCCTTATAAGCAGAGAACATTCTGTGTTTAATACAGCAGCAGATAAGGTTCCCCCAGTAGGATTACAGGTATATTATGAGATTTGTGTGTTACTCATTGCTGGGTTATGTTTCAGAGTTCTTGAAGCATTAAACCAAGAAAGACTATTTTTTGAAGGCTGGCATTTAATTATAGACTTATCCAATAATCCATTATTGAACTGCCTTGTCAGATAGGCTCTGTCCAAAGGATTATACCTAACTGTGCAATATTTCATTGAATTTAGTTTTTAAGGCTGACCAAAGGCTTTGGAAATGAATGCAGGACTAGAAGACTGACAACAAAATGCTCAGATCTTACCATGAAAGTGTCAATCTTTAGTAGGATATAAATCTTAGTCAGCTGGTTTGCTGATTATCCTTTGCTATGTACTTTATTTGCTGGAGGTTTCAGCAAGAAACTCTAGCTTTTTAGCAGAATGTTAAAAAGAAATTTAACAACTCCATCTAAATCTCTCCAGCAAGGTTAGAAATATTTTATTTCTTTTAGGTAGCTGTATATCTGTAACTCATGTTCTCTTGAAAATAAAGGAAAACAATACAAAAACTTAATCATTCTTATAACCAACTTGACATGAAAAGAGAACAAACCTTAGAAAATTAGCTGAATATAGTACTGCTTAGATCAAACTTATTGTTAATAAATGGGAAATGAATAGCTTCTATGTAGAATATAATACAATAGCATGGCAAAAAAACCCAAGAGTGGACAGAGAATCAATGAGCAATACATCACTAAGCTAACCATTTTATCTTCTTCATTAAAGCAATTTCACAGCATACCCCTAAAGTAAATGATAGGACTCCAGATGTTGGGTAATTGGCAACTAAATAGGAATCTACCACTACATAAAACCAAACCTGAAAAGCTGCAAACCAAATGAAATATGTTTGAAAACATTGTCATTCCACTGTCCTTTGACAGATTTCCAGGACAATGACCCAGGGCTTTCCAGAAATTAAGAATTTGCATGTTTCTCTTTTATTTTAAGCAAAGAGTAAGAAGGCTGCAGGAATATCTGGAATACTCTGTCTGCTCTGCCTGCTGGAATTGCTGATTATTAAATAATGCAGATGGATGCATCATCGCTAAATTACCATCTTAACCTCTTCTGAAGAAAGGTGGAGTAGAAATCTGACTTAGATGTTTCCCTCAGATGTAACATCTTTCAGATGCTCTCTTGGGTTTGGTACTTACTAACATAACACCTGTCCCACAGGTCTATTAAATTCATAGCTTAAAAGCCAAGGCTCACAAATGTGAACGTACAAAGTATGTATGTTTGAATGACTGAAATTGAAATGGTATCAAAACCCAATGATGCTTCCTACCATGGGAAATGCCAAGGGGATGAAACAGAACAAAGGAAAGCCCAAACACTAATGTGGCTCTCTTGTAAGAAATTCTGCTTTTGACCTTAAGATAAGTTTGTCATTGGTACAACAGAGTGAGCACATGTGATTAGTTTGATAGCATCAACACAGTAATATGTAAACACTTTTGTTCTTTTGGGCTCTAGAGTAATAAAAGCAAGAGTTTCATGCCCTGAAGCTTTTAATCATTAGGAAATGGTCTATTTGCACTTGTACATTGTATGTACTCATTTATTTAGTCAAAGATTGTTTGTTTTCTCCTCTCTTCCTGAGAGCTCACATCTGTAAGAATATATGAGATTACAGATTTCTGTTGCATTAGGGAAATTCATTTGGTTTATCTTTCTGGGACAATAATAAAGCCTCCTCTTAAGCTCAGTAAAGTTCTACGAATATTTTTCAGTGATAAAGCGATTCTTCCAACTATTGTGATTAATTTTCCATTTGGGAAGTTATATTCTACTGCCTAAAATTATGCTATAAGGTTCACAAGTGAAAGAATTCCTCAGTCCCTGAACTTTTGTTATAAAATTCCATTCTGAACACTGCTTACTCTTTGAAGACGCTCTCTGGGACTAAAATGTCCACAAAAACTTCTAAACGATTCCAGATTAGAACCTGAGATGCAATGTAAGGGCACGCACATTTTCAATGGAGTTTGTATTGAAATCCCAGGATCTTAATCAAATTCATTGTTACGATATTAAGTTGTATCCAATCTTGAAAAACATCCGAGTCCAAATTTAAGTTAGTGTTGCCAAGTATGTTAGAAATGCTCTGACGACATTATTTTTTTGAGGTACGTCTGTCTTTAAAAGTATTTTTTGGGTTGATAATTCACAAAATATCAATTTCCTGGAGTGCAAACCTATAGTTATAGTTATTTTGACTCAAACCCATATTCTGAACTCTAGTCCAGCAGAGAATTAAATACAACCTCCTTGCCCTGGCTGAGTACAGAGATATCTTTTTAAGTTTGTTTTAGCAAAAACAAAGATTTGGAGAGGTCCCTACTCTTTTTCCTGTACCTCTGTTTCGCTGAAGGTAACATGGTCAACTAATGATGTGAAATGGTGACATCTGACAGGCTGAATGTCAGTGTCAAAGCATGGAGCCTGACCTGGACTTGCAAAGGGAGGCTCATTACAAGCACACTTAGCCAGCCTTTCAATCTTCAGTATCGCTTGTCCTGATTCATAGTTCAAACCAGAATAAGTAAATACCCCTCTACCAATCTCCCATGAGTCATTCTACGGGGCTGAAGTGTTAAACTGTGCAGTTTGGACAGCTCTGTTTTGAGTTTGTTCAGTATTTGTTTAACCTGTACTGCCAGAAACACTATAAATCCATCTTGTTCAATTTCATATGTCCTTTTTCATTTACTAAGCCTTCTAAAGGTCAATAGAGGCATAGTCCTCCCTGAAAGGATTGCCCTTTCTTACATTGCACATCCAGGATGGGAGATCAGATGAGATACGGGAACAGCAAAAGGCACCAGGAAATCCAGCTTGGAAGAATAGCCAAGACTAACACACCTGTTAAAGTATGTATTCCGGTTATTTTTCAGTAGCACATACATTGAAAATATCAAAAACTGTGTTTCACATCATCCTTGTTAACTAGGTGGACATGTTACAACAACACTGCATCACAGGAAATGATAGTTAAGGCAATTAAACTCAAACTGACAGGAAATTTGTTAAACAGGCCATCTGCAATAATCCAGCTTCAGTAGGTGGATGAAGAAGTCAAGCTATCAGTTTTCCGGCAAACTGTATTTAGTTTGCATATGACAAAGCTGACCATGGCCACCTACATTTAGGAACGATAGCACTGATCCCTCTGAACTCAGGTGAGACATTAAACACTATCTCTACCTGGGAATAGGAATCCCACAGAAAACTTCAGTGATTATACTTGTAACACAGCAAGATACATACTGGGTTTAAATGTTAAATAATACCTGTGATTCAAACGCCCTAAAACAAAGCTGGGCAATCTTCATAGTAGGGCCTTCTGCAGTTTTAAAGTCCAAGGGCTCCCATAAAGTCAACCAAAAACCATCACTGTTTTTCCTCTGATATCTATTGACTATGAAGGTGGTATGTATTAGAATACAGTATAACAAAAATATCAATTGTAAGTGAAAAATCAACTAGTTTTTAGAATTTTAAAACAATTTTTAAAAGTCTTTCTCAGATCAAGAAAAGAATTTCCAAGAACAAAATCTTTTCCAGAACAAAAAATCCAACTTTACTACCAATGGCAATTACAGAATCTTTCAAAGGTATGCTTTACATTAACATAACTAAGCAGAGAATCAGGCCTGTGGATTCTGACATAAACAGTGCTTTAAAGTCTACACTATTAGGAAATTAGAAATTAACAGAAGGATTTGCCTAGAAGCTGTTTGTTCTTAGAACAGCTTTAATAGAGAGACAGAAGCCTCATACATAGCAATAGATGAATAGTAAAGTAACATTTTGTTTTTTCAAAAATTACCTTGTCATAGTATTTAGAGATTTGTTCCAGATTATTTTGCAATAAATCTAGGCACCCTATTTTGGAAACCAAAGTAACCTTCAAATGAGATGAAGTATATATGCTTATTGCCAAAAGTAGTTTGCAGGAACAGTTCTTCAGGACTAGCTCATTTTTCTTAAGATGTTCCTAATACAAAAGTGCTTACTATGCTAGATATTATTGTCTTTGTTTCAAAATAATGTTCTGATTTTTGGCTTTGTATGCCTTTTTGATGACAAACTTTTCATAAACCAGAATTTTTTCTGTCAATCAGCTCAAGTTAAAAAAAAAAAAAAGAATAAAAAAGAAAAAAGATCACAGAAATCCTTTGTTTGCTGTGGCTACTCTAGAAGAATAAAAGAATGATGCTTTGCAGTCCCAAAATTGTTGGTAGGACTTTTTTTGACCGCAATACTTATAGAACTTCATGGTAACTCAACTTCCTCTGCCAACTCACATCTGCTTTTTTAAAGGAATAGGAGAAAGAGTGGAAAACCTAAATTGGCTTTGAGAAACTAGAAACTGGAGAAGTTCACTTTTCTGACTGGTTTTAGAGTTCCTCTCACCATTTCTTCACTACGCTTTCATCAAAGGGCAGGCCATCATTATTGCTTCTGTGACATGAGACAAGTGTCTAAATTAATTTCTGCCTCAATTTCTCATATGTAAAATTAATAGATTTATCTTTCATACTTATTTACATTTCTGGGACAGAAATATGTTAAAATTCTTTAGGACAGAGAATCCACATTTTTCTAAGCATGAAGGGCAAAAGGACCTCAACTTGAAAATGTTCCCATAAGAGGAATAAAAGTAGCAGCACCTCCACAGATGATATTTTATGATAGATTATTTTTTAATGATCTAGGTATGAAATTTTGGGGTTATTCAGAATGTTCTTTTGCCTAATGAAGATTATCCAAATGCATAGAAAGATAAATAAATTGAAAGTAGAGATCACACTGAACATTAAAAGGAAAACATCAAAGTTTGTTTCTTCGGTATTAGGCAAATACACTTAGCAAAAGAAAAAAGTAAGCAATATTACAGTGTGTAGATGCATTCACAAACATCACAGTTGTACAATGAAACAACAAAATAACATAGAACTTTAGAGTAAGAATTCCATTTTGTTTCCCAAATTAGTTGATATATACATTTTTTCTGATATTTTGTGCAACTGAAACCTATTTATACCACACCAGTAACACATGTAATTTTCGATGCATGCAAGGTAGTTGTCAGACAGTTTTGAGCCTAAAAATTTTTCCTTGTATTCATCCCCATTAAAAAAAGAATGATTCCTTGGACTCCTGAAGAAGAGCCTGTCCTTCAGCAAATTCCTTCTTTACCAACTTGTTTAAACATGCAGCCTTACAATGTGATAAGAATACAGCACTTGATAAGATGCTTTCATGAGTGATCAGCAAAGGTAGTTATGTATGTAAATAGCTATCAGGCTACATATATTTCCCTAGAAGTTCCTTTACTGTGATCAGAAGTTGAATTTAGCTCCAGTGAAGCTGGAGATAGCCTGTTCTTTTCCAACCCAAATGAGTATTTGACTCCCAGGGACAGTTGAAGTTACCACTAGACAGAGGGAAGTTCACAGGGTGTAAGGGAGCCAGACCTGGAGGTGGCAAGGGGGTTGGGGTGTGGAATTTGAATGGCTCCAAAACCATCTAATATAAAATTATAAAAATAGGGGGAAAAAAAGGTGGCTCTGGTTAACAAAAATGACTAAAGCAATAGAGTTAATCTTGGCACCCTTCTAACACAATTTCTGCTTTGTTTGACTCTCGAAATCCCTAAAGTCAAAATAAACCTGAAGCAAATCTAAGTAGAGCCTCAAAATCAGGTCCACCTCTGTAAGAGTGAGACATTTACTTACTGCTGCTTTTTATCAATAGCATGTCCAATGACCCCTTTATGTAAGATAAAATGCAGCAGTGTAGTAAAAAATACCCCTTGACATAAAGTAATTATAATTTTATTCTAGGAAAAAGATTGAGAAGCTGAACAATGAAAGCATCTCCACCCTCAAAAAAAACCCAAAAAAACCCCCCAAAAACCAGGGCAGGTTAAGGGAAACTTGTAAAACCTGTATACTGTGAGCAAATTGTCAAAAAAAGTGCTCTGCCAGTGGTGCAGGAGTGACTGTAATATGGAAAGCCTGAGGAGACTGCTACAGTGCAAACAGGCCCTCAGCGCTGCTTAAATTGAAGCTGGAGTTACTGTTTCCTCTGGAAATATCCCTGGAACAGAAAAGGACAGAAGAGGCATAAAGCTATTCTAGTCTTTGCACTTCCAGACCAGGAAACTGTTTTGTTTCGCATTACAGCTTAAAATCTCACCCAGGCATATTAGAGTGAGGGAACGTAGGGAGAGGAGAAGCTAGAAAAGAAATTCATACATCCAATTTGACAAGCAGTAGCTGATGAGATGGGTGAGTCCAAAGGCAAAAGAGTACTTGCAAATGCAGCACTCAAGTTCAAAACTTTGCAAGACCTCCACCCAAATATTTAACCCCCCAAACAAATAAATATATAAAGCTTTTAAAAACTGCCTTAGATAAGATTTCGGGCCAAAAATAGCACATAAATGATGTATAGTGAGTTTGGTTTTAATGCACTCAATTAAAGTAGTCGTAAAAATACATTTACATATGTTCAGTAATTAATGCCATAAACTATTCACACACAGACAATAGTGGGACTATAATTATGTCTCTCCCAGTCTGTCTGTGTAACTATTTTTATCATATGACCTTTTAATTTTTTTTCTCAACAATCAAAAGTTTTTCTTTTCATAGTTCCAATCACAACTTATATCATTATGCCAAGATTTTCCAATAGTTGTAAGACTAATTACCCAGTATTCAGTTCTAATAGTGTTAGTTCTTTTTGTTAAGAGTGCTGTACATATGAATCAAATAGTATGAGCAGTTGCCTTCTGTTTCTGTACTGATTGGTTAGAATGACTGAAGCAGACTGTCATTTTGCTTTAATTCCCTATTTTTTACCCCATGTCATCCATAGTATTGGATGGTTTACTTCAAATATCTTTTTTAGTAAATAGAATTACCTCAGAAGATCTGATTAGAGAAAGATATAGAAAGAAGCGCACAAAAGTCTAACGCAATATTTCCTATGCAAAAAGCAGGCAGAAGGTTGTTTGATATTTGGGATGTATGTTTGGTGTGGCCCATGTTAGACCCTAGAATTTTTTTGTAGAAGGGAAAAGGCTACTAAGAAATGCAGTGTAATTACTGCGTTTCTATCGCCTTGTATTGTTAAGTGTTAATTATTTGCTGTAATATATCTTGTTGGAATTAAGCATTCATCACTACAGAGCTATGGTCTTATAGATGGTCTATAGGGAAACATTTTCTACTAGTGCCTAAACCCGTTCCTCATCACTGGAAGTAGCTGCTCCAACGTAGGTTTTTGTCAGCTGCAGCAGACATGTGATACTAAACTGCTTTCCTTTGACTACAAGGTTTTATTACAATTCTGACTGGATTTAGCTGATGGAAAGTAATCAAGCTACTGTAGTAAATGTAAAACTGTCCCTAGCATGTAAGTATTAATATCCACTATACCGCTGCAGAACCTCTTTTGCTTTATCCTTTAATTCATCCAATTCTTTTTGGCTTGTGCTGGTGAGAATTTTCCTGGCTCTTTATGGATCATTTAAGAGGAAATGTTGATTTCTACTGCAGTTTTGAGCCAGAGTATTTTGGCTCCCTGTTCTTGAACTGTAGGAAGGGAGATTCATTGCCACAGCCTTAGCATGAGCCCGTATCTCCTTGGCATCAAGCACCTTCCCTGTGTTATTCCAGGCTGCATTACCACCCGCATTTCAGTGAGCCTGGGGTATGCTCCTCTATTGTGGCAACATTGCTAAGATTAATTGATTTGCAAATACAGTCTGTCTACAAAAATCAGGAGACCACTATTTCTAACATAGGCCAAGAACTGCCAACTGATTTTGCGTTTCAAGCTTAGTAGGAATGTTTTATGTTTTATGGCAGTGGCAGGATTAAATGTACTGTGAAAAGTTGACTATTGCATTGCGTACATGATTGCTACTGTAGTGCTGCTGTAGAAACATATCGTGAACATAGCAATTATATACTTCTCAAAGGATTTTCAGTAAAATTCTGTGATAAAGGATGCTTAGATCACTTTTTTAAGGGATAATGTTTAATAAATGTGGTTAGACACATGGGAAAAAAATCAAGATTACCAAATTTGCAATCCATGTTTGTTATTCTTCCAGTTCAACAGTGGTCAAAACAGACCCACAGAATGTGTAAGAAGACATATAATTTGGAGCTAAAATGCCAACTCAAAAGTATGTAGTGTTAAGGCTAACCAGAAAATTTTTTAAATGTCAGAAAGTACAGGGGTATATTTTATAAAAGAATGAAAGTACTACAAGAAACTATGTCTCCAAAGAAAGAAAAGGTGAATTCCAGAGCAGACATGTTACATTAGAACCAAAAAAGCAGCATAATTCTCAGTATTTTTATCTACCCATTTTTCTTTTGTCATCTTTCCATGTACATGTGACTTTCCCTGAGGCCTTAAACATCTGGCAAGATTCATAAAAGCTTTAATGAGTCAGAAAAAAGTCAGAAGACATTTGCAACTTGTAAAAGCATCCTCTTGATTCAAATTGATGGCATCTTTGTAGTCAATCTGCTAACTGGCTTGTATTCAACAACTAGCTATTTATTTAGACACAATTCCCCACTGTGGCTTTTTTATTCCAACAATAAGAATGTGCCTCTGAGTGTCTAACATTAAATATATATTTCTATATATTACATATATATATATGCAACCAGTTTTTTAACTGTGTTGTTGCACAAGCTGACATTAGACTAGATCTTCAGCTCATACAAAATGGTGTATCTCTGCTCATTTCTATGAGGAACTTCCCTGAGGACTTTCTAAGAGGACAATTCACAGAAACTTCACTGATTTCAGTAGACGTAATCTGAATTCAGGCCAGCTCAATAGATCAGAATACATTACAGATTTTTTGTCTTTCTCTGGAACGTAAAATTTAGTTAAAAATTAATAACCTTCACATTTTGGGCACACCAGACTATAATTTCTCTGCAAAATACGTGACATTTTTTGTCATTTTGTGGGAATGGAAGGTGATAGAGCTTGTGAGGAAATAAACATGGAACCAGAGACTTCAAATCTGAATGCCTGCAGCCTTCGCAGTAGGGAGAAGCAGTTGTGGAGATATGTTCCACATACAAGGAAGGAGAGCGTTTGAATTTGTCAGAGAATCACAGAATCATTTAGGTTGGAAGAGACCTCTTGAGGTTTAACCCTCCTGCTTATTCCTCAGCCTTTTTATGTAGAGCCAAGATCTGCATTTAAAAAACTGCATTAGCAGTGCTCTTTTCTCAATAACTGCTAAGAGGTAAGAGGCAGAACGGAAATGGAGAGAAAAGCTGGATAAGTAACTTGAATCTGAAGCACTGCTGGTATAGAGGGAGCAGGGAAAAGACATGTGCATAAGGTTTTACTATACATGGAAGTAACTTTGCAATTTTCCTCAGCAGTCCTCCCTAGAGAACAATTTGCTTATTTCTATAACAATTTTTTAAACATTGTTTCTTAAATTTACATGGAGTGTTTTCCTCTCCAATAAAATAGTTTATAAGTTTTTCTAAGTCCATGGACTGCATTTATCATCCAATATATGCACGCTATATGTTACATTAGGGCACAACACCGCACCCAAATTTTACAAACACTGGCCAGCTGATGTCCATCTTGTCGCGTGCAATTGCTTATTCATTTAGAGGAAACTGGAGCCTGTGGGCTTTGATTCGTAATTCCCGTTTTGATAGTTACAAAATTCTCCTTCCAGTCATACAGTGCACATTTTTCTGATTTAAAAAGATGTTTTCAGAGGTAGGTCACTGTTTTCATGTCCCCTTTGCATGAGTTAAAATGTTCAGCTGGGACCCAAATACTAAAAGTTGTTAAGTGTCTGAAGCAAGATGTTGAGAACTTTTAAATTGCTACTCTATCAAGATAGATTAAATGGTAAACAGCACTCAAGCAATCAAAACTCCAATTTCAAGTTTCCTTTTAAAGAATAAAAGGTCCCCAGAAAGCCTTTTTGCATTCCTCTTCATCCAATTTTCCCTGGCAATTCAAAAGCATATATGACTTGTTTGTTATAACAAACTGAGGTGGAGGTGAACCAAAAGATCCACTCTTAAATGGCAATCATTGAACATACAACCATGAATTATGCAGTGAACTTAATCTGATCCCATGCAAGGAGGGGACCTAAACCATTGCAATATTAATGTCACATTGCCCCTTCTGCCTCAGTATAGTAGAACTGACATAAACCAGCTTGGAATGAACTCCTATTAGATGTTAACAATTTGCCATGCAGGTTAGATTCATGTCAGATAAACTCAGAGCTAAAACATCCCATTTACTTCGTACCTTGTTTCCCAGGAAAAAAAAAAGAGAAAAAAAAAGAAAAAAAAAAAAGGAAGTTAGGAAAAAGCCACAGAAATCCAATCTGTGAAACATTAGGGGAGTCTGAAGAAATTCCTCTTTCCCCCAAGTGTGTTCTCCTGTTTTATATGTCTGAAAAGGGGATACATACATTTGTGGTGAAAAGGATCAAGATATCTCAGTGAATAACAGGAGTGGGGAACAAGGACACACAGCGCATTCATCTGTGAAGGCCTGCCTATTATATATATAGACATATAGATATAAGTATACATACACGCACATTTTAAAGCTCATGTATCATGTATTTCAATGTTATGAAGACATTTCCATTAACGTTATGAAGTAAAACTGAGACACCAACCTTAATAATTCAACATTTTACACAGCCCCACATAAGTACTGTTCACAATTTTACCTACAATAAAGGTCACTTTTCTGTCTTCATAAGGCAAATTTTATTACTTTGCTCCCTTTGGCCCTTATTTCACACCAGCCTCAAAATCTGCTTGCTCTTTTCTCTGCAGATTAAGGTGACAAAGTATTAATGCATGGGGCTAGCACATGGTCCATAACATGGTAGTAGTTCTTGTTGATGCAAAGGCAAATCATAATACTGATTTATTCTTGCATTGAATACAGAGGATAGTTCACTCAACAGATGGTTATTTACAGTTGTGGTATACAAGCAAGGAGAGGACGGGACAAAATACATGTCCTTATAAGAGGAGTATGGATGGTGATAGTCCCCTGATTGATTATGTTAACTTGTGAGTAATCTATTTAAACATTTATGACATAGCAATATGAAATGGAAGCAGTGGACCTATATCAGGTTTCTCAGTCTGATCCTCCAGGATCCTAGAAATTTCTTTTATGCTGAAGTTTCTTATTTCTTATTATTTTCAGTGTGAATTGAGCATTCTGTGGAACTGAGTCTTATAACTCTGGGTTTCAGGCTATGTTACAAACAAGCTACCACTAAGATAGAGCTGTCTCTATGAGACATACCAAAATATGTCTTTCTCCAGCACGAATCTGCTGAAAAAATACCACATACAATCCAAAGAAGAAGCTGAAATGTGTGATGAAATTTATTTCCTTCAACTCAGACTTTCTTCTCATATTCTCTTATCCTCATTTTGCCCTTCCTTCCATTTACTCTGGTTTCTTTTCCCCACTTTGTCACCTCTTAAACGTGCTCTGTTTTCTTACTGCTGGGAGAAGTTAACGTATCAATCTGCCATTTCCCAATTATGGTATTTGTGATTCAGATGACTTCAGAAGCCATTGAAGGAAACAATGATATCCACTAGGGTGTTGCTGATACTTTTAAAAAACTAGGTTTGCCTACTAAAACCACCAAGTTGAAGTTGCCATTTTGAGAAGGTTAAATGAGATTGAACTAACAGGTTCTTCTGAATTACATTTAATTTGATTTAACTCATCAGATGAAAATCTTTTAATACTTTGTCTAAATTCATCCCTCTAAATTTTAAAAACACATTTTATGTCAGTGATAAAACAATGATTAGATTTCACAACAATACCTAGAAAATTAACTTTCCCAACTGAAACTAGGACACATCCTTAAGATATTTTTTATATTTGTTATGCATCAGTTTTGTATTCCACATCATCTCTCACCATCATCCTATTTTCTATACCAGTAAATACAAAGTTGGAACAGCTTTTGTTTCCCTTAGCTGTCTAGACCGTTGCTGAAAAGTTGAGTTTCCATGGTCTGTGCTAGCTTGAACTAAATATGATTTGCAAAATGAAATGTGAAAAACCACATATGACAAGTAGTCTACAAGTTAGCAGTCATAAAATATAAACATGGAGCACTGCTCTTGTAAAAAACAACGATGTTAGTGCCAGACCACTTTCTTTCCCCCTGAAACAGAAAACAAAAGAATTATTATGCAGACCAAAAAAACCCTAAGGTTTATTTACAGAGCTTCTTCTACCTCGCACTTCATCCAATTGACTACAAAGCTTCCGTAACTTTTTTAGAAAATTAAATATTATTACAAGGGACTTGAGTAGTACACAGGGCAAAAATTGATCCACAATTGAGATATGTAATCAGAACTTGATACTGTATTTAACGTAATAGCTAACGTAACAGATCAGAAAAACTGCAAAGAAATTATGAAGAAACAATAACTCTTATGGGATCACTCCATTGCCTGCTTTTTCTTTTCTGTTGTAGGACAACTGTCCCTTCTCCGTTCAGTTTCCTTCAGTCGAAATTCAAGATAGTAAAAAGTTTGGGAACTGGGCTCTGTTTCAGTAAGCCCACTTCCAACAAATTTTGGGAGAAAGTGTACAAAGAAGGATAAGAAAAGAAGAAGAGGTAATAAAATAACTAATAAGAAGAAAGAGTTAATCACTAAGCTGTACATTTATGCCATGGCACAAGATCAAAGGAACTCAACATGGTTGACAAGTTTATCTATCTTGGTAGCATTCTCTCCAAACCAACAGCAAATGACGGTGAAATATTTCTCTGCATTTCTAAAGAGTTCATCCTTTGGTCATTTGCAAATTTATGTTTGTAGTTCGCTGCTCTAATTACTGCTCTTCTATAGTTAACCCAGGCTGCAATTTCGTCAGTACTGTCCATGTGTGAACATTTTATAAACTTGTGTGGCTCTATAAACAGCACATATGGTATTTGCAGAAATCACCTCTTTATTACCCTCAAAAGTGTCTTGTTGTTGGATAGGTAAAAAGCTAGAGATGGGAACATTCAGGATCTTTGCACAGATATTTTTGGCCAGTTTGTGTATAAAAAAAAGCACACTTTTAGGCTAATGAAAGCACTTTTTAAATACCCTGAGATCCTTGTGTAAAGCTTTGAAAAACACTGATGGAGAAATGGTGATGGAGAAAACTAATTTCATTTAAAACAAAATCAAGATGGTTTCAAAGCTGCCATAGAGTTCGTGTTAAAGTGAACAACCAAACCAGAGAAGAAGAAAAGTGGAAAGAATAAACCACTGTCTTCCTAACAGACAAAATTCAGAAGGCCTTCTGGTCTGTAACTACTTATGTTCCTTATAAATTCAATGATAATGGAAGTAAATAGATATATTAACCTGAAAAACAGTGGTCACTGACTACGATGGATATCCATGTACTAATGGACAAGTCAGTAATTGCATTCTGAATACACCATTTTCTTTTATTTTTTAGAACACAGAAAAGGGATAAGATGTTGGGTTTTGCTCCATAAATGCTAACACAAATACACAACAGAAGTGAGAGGATAGTATAATAGTTAGGAGTAAAGAGAACTAATTAATTAATCTATCACATGCTACTGTTAATTAATGTACTCTTTTTCTTTTTTTCCCCACGGTTCACCCTTCTATTGCATTCACTACAAAAATATCTTTAGAATTAAGCTTATTATTGGTTCTTATTTACAGCTGTATTTTTTGAATACCCTATACCATGGACACAGTCTCAGTGTTATAATCCTTTTATCGGTCTTCTGGTAGTCCATATCTAGTTTATCCCCTTTGCCTAGACATGCCAGCTGTGCCAGCTGCCTGCAATTTTAATTTGAGCTGTCAGAAATAGGGATCTTGGCCATTAATTATTTTGTGAGGAGTTTCATTGTTGATCCATAAGAAGACCAAGTATTTGTGAGTTCAGCATCTCCAGGGAGCCCTCACAGACCACTTTCCCAGCACAGCTGTACGAGGCAGATCCAAACACACGCAATCCAAAATCACCTGCTGCACTGCTTTCTCCCACGAAGAATTCCGTATCCACTTGGTGCCACCTCTGGGATACAGAGGGAGAACAGCACAGCATTTCATATGGAACATGGATAGTACATATTGACATGCTTTAGATTTTTCTTTCCCTCACCCTAAAAGGTATGTAGGTCTACAATTAGGTCTGCGTTGTTCCAAGGTGCAGACATGTAATTGGTTTTGAGTGTGGCTTGTTTGAATTAGTAACGACTGTGGTAGGAGGGCTTTGGGATCTGCTGAACAAACAGCTGCAACAAGCTACTCAGCTCCATTACAAGCAGGAACATGAACAGTTAGAATACTCAAAAACTCTGTGAGGATACAGAGAACTATTTGTTCATATATAGCAGGCTGGTCTAGCAAGATAAGGCATAGGAAAGGGAATATAACTGTCATTTTCCTTGTAAAATCCAAACCCATTCTACTAATTTCTCTTGTTTCCACTTGCTTTCTCACCCACAGCAGGAAAAGTGGATTTATGTTTACTCTATGTTTCTTCTTTTTACTAAATTAATTCCTCAGCTGAGTATTCTGGATTTTTTCATCCTTAATTATAACACGTCTTTCTACTGCCAAAGAAATAGGAGTACTGTATTTCTTGCAATAGTCCTTGGAAATCCTGTTTAAAAGTCTCCTATTCAGGATCCCATTAAAATAAACCCACACCTCTCTGAGAGCTCAAAATGGGGAGTCAGACACCAAGTAACAGGTGAGCAAACAGCCGAATGGAGGAAGGAAGTGGGAGAACAGCAGGCTATCAGCGCAGGTGTTGCTTCATATATTGTCCCAGACAGCTCAGCAATAAGGAGACAGGATCAAGTAAGGACTATCTTTTGGTTTGTGTTTCAGCAGAATAATTTAAAAAAATAAATAAATCTCTTCTCCAGGATGTTCAACGATAATGTTTTAGTGATGAACTTTCTTTTCCTTAAGACCTATGAGTTCCTGCTCTATTGTACAAGGAAAAGCAATGATTTTCAGGCCATAATTTTTATGCATTGGTAGCTGTATTATGTTTCATTTTCTAGGGTTAGCTATAAAATTAATCTTAAGCATTATAAATAACATTATGATTTTCGTATCTATCTGCACTTGGAACAACAACAAAAAAAATGGGATGGGGGGGAGTGAATTGAAACTCTACTTTCCCTCAAACTATAAAAAGGTTGACACTGGAGTCATTTATATGGAACATGGAGTCAAGTTCATGTCCTACTCCAACAGACAGGACACTCCTTCTAGGAAAGTGATTTAAATGCAGGACAATAGAGTTAGTATATGTGGTTCTCTCGTGCATTTTGAAGGAGTCTTCTTTTGTATAGAATCATTTCCATTGCAGCCACATCAGCTTTTTCCAAAGAAACCATATAATATCAAAAAGTCATGACTATGTCTATTGTCTACTGAAATACCAATAATAATGAGAATAACAATACTAAAACTTTATTATCTACTATCTTGTTTTACTAAATATATATGTGGCAAACTGATTTTTTTTAGTAGTCAAAACTTCTCTTGTAGCCCTGTTGAGCAAAGACTGACAAGCTTATCCTTTACAATTCATTGTATACTAGACTGTGGTAGTTATTTGGATACTCTTTAGAAAATCTTGATATCCTTTAGTCTTGAAGAGATTACTTTATACTATTAGGTAGTTTTGACTCAAGAGAAGCTACAAGCTCTGTCTAACTTTTGTTTCTAGACTTTATTTAGACTTAACTAGTTTAGATTAACTCCAAACGAAAAGCCTGTGATGATATGATTGAATTAGAAAACTATGTACTTCTGAGATCAGGAATTTCCCTAGCTGTTGCTTTTAAAAGATGACAGTCTCATGACTTGAGTTCCTCTTATTTTTTTGTTGTTGTATAGCATGTACACAGTCATTAAGATCTAAATTGTTAATCTTCACAATGAGTAAACAGAATAAATTTTATCACAATTAAAATATTTACAGAGTTTCCCACTTTGTAAGCAGAAATGTTATTTTTGGCTGTGTTGTTCTCTGTGAGTTAAGAGATATGTTTACAGAAACAGCATAGAAAATACAAACAAAAGTGTCAATTTAATACTTTTTGAAATGTTGGAGTAAAATATACTCTGTAAATGACAATGTGAGTATAGTCCCATTTTTCCCAGTCCTATTTATTCTAGTTCTATGCCATAGAATTACAGAAATGCTAACACGCTGGCTGGATCGATAACCTCTGTGGACTTTTGGACAGCGGCATCAATTATTGTGCTGTTCCCCAGTGAAAAACAGCTGCTGATATGATGATTTATTAAGCAGCATGGCTGCCCTGGAAGAAGACAAAAGGCCTTATTCTTCTCTCATTTCCCCATACATGAAACCAGAAGAATTTCATTGACTTCAAAGGAGCTACTCCTGTTTTACTGAAGAATGAGGCAGATCTGAATCAAGTTTGATTCCTGTATGCTGACAGGTTAAAAGAAAGTGTATCCATTACACAGTTAGTGTACAGAACAAAGCAGATCTGATCACTCATGAGCTCTTCGCTGGGATAAGTTGTTTATTAAAGGAAGAAAGATGTCAAAAAGTGAGCAGATGAGAATATCAATAATATTTCTTCATTAATCATCTGAAAGGTCAGCCCTTAACAACAGACACCATTGTCAGTCTTAAAATCCACCACGAGCAACTAAACTGGAATACCCTTGAGGAAACAGTAACTCAATCAGAAGAAATGAGTGCCTACGAGGCAGGTGTTTCCTTATGCTTCTGTTTTTAAATTGTGACAAATGATTTATGCAAATCAAAATGACAAAACTAAAACTGGCAGGTGAGAAAGAAGTTTTAATTTAAGAGTTAAAACCTGTCTGGGTTTTTCATTCAAACTAACAGCAAAGCTGGGAAAAGGAGCTCCCTAAGTCTGGTCCAGCACTTTTCCCACTAAGCAGTGTAGTCTCTCTCACCATACACTTAACACAGCTCCAAAAAGGGAGCATAAATTACTACCTTATCTGAAAAGCAGTAGCAGAAAGGCAATTAAGATTAGAATTTCAGTTTCCACATTTTAACAGGCTCAAACAAAGCTGAACTGATCTTTGTCAAAATAAAGTACTTTGATTTCCAAATAAGATACATTTCTAAAATTACATATTGATGATAAATTTGGGTATGTATTTTCCTTTTGGATAATTGGCAGCTACCAGCACTGTCAAAGCTGGAAGGAAGCAATGGAATCTGCAAATTATTGCTTAAAAATATTTCGGGATTTTGGATACAACTGTTGCCTTCGGATGAAGCATACTCACAGAATTAGATACACAAAGTTGACAAAAAATTGTCTGCCTAAAGTGCAAATGCAGTATGCAAACTTCTGCATGTTGTATTTTCTTTAGTGGCCTACTTTTGCGTGATCAGTTATTTTTTTTTACTCACACCTAATTTGGCTCTAATCTAAAATTATCTTTTTAAAACTCATTTAGATGGGCTTTTCCATGTTAACCTATGTGTCCATGGAAATGTTTTTTTCTAGGTATTTTGATAATAGGATAGTATGATTATATTAGCACTGCAATTTTTGCAAAAAGAGTTAATGAATCCTTGCAGAAACTGTATCAACATCAACATTAGTAATCATGACAAAAACACTAGAAAGATCTGAAAAATGGGAGCAAATAATTAGTTTACAACTAATTAGAACCAAAAAAAGTCTTGAAATGTGTTTTTATTTAATATTTACAGAGGGAAAAAAAAAACACAACAGCAAATAACATTGCTATACAAAGTGAGTTCAGAATAGAGGGTTAAAACCAAACAGTGGGAAGAGGGGTTGTGAAGAACAAAGTCTTCAGTCAAGACAACTTTCACAGGCCACAGAAAAGCAGGTGGACACTAACAGCTTGTGGGTTGAGAAATGAATGTTACTACAAAATACCTAGGGACTAAGAAATTGGTCACTCCATGCATAGTGAGAACTGTCTTTATTAAGATCTAGGGTAAGCAGGGTAAAAGTAAATAGGTCAGATAAACTGATTTTCCAGAGGCTTTATCTACTGTGGGATAAAATTCTGCATGTACTTGTTTTATCCAATATGTATCTTACTGTTTTAAAACAGAACTTATGCAGTCTCTGTGGTTGGGCTTTAGGAATCACCTACTCTGAAATACTGAAAAAAAGTAGAACTCAATTTTCCTAGAATTGTGTTATTTCACACTAGTAAGGGAAAGAAGTAGGCAGAAACAGTCATCTGGCACAGACTAAATGGTATTCTTGTGAATTTAGTTGATTGTGACAATCAAACAAAATATACATGAAGGTTGCAGTCTCATATCTGATTAGAGAAAGAAATAAAAAGATATCTACTATATGCTGTGCAAGCACTCGCAACTCTCATCTCTCTGACTTGAAGCATGTATCTAAACTCTGTTCTTGTGCATTCCAAATACATATGCTGACCCATGACTCATTGGCGGTCTTCTATTTCTGTTTTCAAAACTGGATGAATAAACATCCCTTGGTTAATCAAGGATAATCTATTAAATATGGAAAGTAGTTATGATTATTTATTAGTGTTATTAGACTTATATTTAAAGGCCTTTATGAAAAGCAGGCCTTCAATATGCTAGCCAAACATATCATGGGATCCTTCTCTAAGGAGCTTATAATTTCTATAAAGAGGAAAGAATTATGGTCAAAGAGTAAGTTCTAGTTTGAGAGGACAATTTCTGGTAGTTCTTCACTTCTGATATTTTGTTGTTGGGTCTTAGTAATTGAAGAAAAGATTTTACATAGATGGTACAAATTCGAAGAAAATGCAAATTCAATCTTCCAAGCAGCTATTTGGTGTGACTCACACTCCAATTTATTAATAGTAGATGTATGAGCACACAGGTGGAAGTAGAAGCTAAAAGGCCAATGAGCACTCTGAACTTTCCCAGCGTATCACAATTACAAAACCACATGTGTTAAAGACTGTGGCTGGGTGCAAAGATGTAAAAAAACCACAAAGCAAAATAAACCAGTGCACTTAAATGATTTTTTAATTGGTGGTCTGTAATTTCACTTGGATTCCAATGACAAGCAGGTCAAGAGAGTGTTTCAAGTTTGATTTGAACACAGGAAGCCTTTGCTGACTACTGAAATTAGCAGTGTAAGTATTGAGTAAAACTTGTTAATCATGAAATTTTTATTGACAATATTCCACTGAAATCTTGCAGCAAATTGCAATTATTATCATGTCTCCCTGTAGATTCAGGTCATTACTGGAGAACTCCATAAGTTAGTTAGTGAAAGAAAAGGTTATAATAACAATGTAAAAATGACAAATATTCAAAGAATGATGATGAAGCAATAAAACCCAGCAGTTTTATGCCAGCAGTAGAGATAGTGGAAGAAACTCATGAGTTATATCTTAGGTACCTAAAAATTAAATGCTGAAGCATGAGTGAGCTAGGCATCCTAGCTCCCTGTCACAGTGAGTGGAGAGAAAAGACTGCCTCCAAAGGGCAGCTCATCTAATTCCAAGATAAATGTCTAGAAGAGGCCATTGTCTGTTGTGTATCTCTTCTTTGACTTTAATGGGACTATAGGAGGATTATCTTGGATTTACACAAATTTATGCTGTAGAAAGCACCAGACAACACTGTGTTAGAGTTTTATAGGCTGTTTTTGCATTATCTTTACCTGCATATTGGGTCTGCTTACTAAACATATGTGAAAAATGGTGTGTAGCCTTCTTCCTCATCTTTAGGAGATGAAGGTAGAGTTGTTCCCTCATTCTACTGAGGGAACTGGGCATGTTTAGTTTAGAGAAGAGGAGGCTGAGGGGAAACCTCATTGCCTTCTACAACTACCTGAAAGCAGGTTGTAGAGAAGTTGGTGTTGACCTCTTCTCCCAAGGGAATAATGACAGGACCAGAGGAAATGGTCTGAAGTTGCAGCAGGGGAGGTTTAGATTAGATATTAGGAAGAATTACTTCATTGAAAGAGTGGTCAGGCACTGGAACAGCCTGCCCAGGGAGGTGGTGGAGTCACCATCCCTGGAGGTATTTAAGAAACGTGTAGATGTGGCACTTCAGGGCATGCTCTAGTGACCGAGACTGTGGGGGTCTTTTCTGTCTGTATGGTTGGACCCCGTGATCTCAAAGGTCCTTTCCAACCATTAAGATTCTGTGATTCTGTAATACTGAGGGAAAGGTCTGCAAGTCCATTAAGACTGAGTGTTGATAATCTCTACAGGGAAGCATGAAAACATCAGTATCATCTTTACACAGCAGCATAAAGAGCCAAGGTCACATATGAAGTCATAAATAATGTTGCAAAAGGACTTGAACTTATCTTGACCATTCACCCAAGACCACACTAATCTAGTTAAACCATAAAAGATTCATTTGGACAACTGTACCAAAACTCTTCTCTGTTGCACATAGGCTTTCTCTCACTAGCAATAAACCACAAAGAAATCACATATGAAAACCAAAAAAGATTAAACAGTTTAAAAGCAATAATCACCCCTCTAAGCACAAAATACAAGTTTCTATCTCAATGACCTTTTGCATTTTGCCTTTCTCTGGCAGAAATGATATCACATTAAATCTTTACAAACTATTCTGAGAATCTGAATCGTAACCTCATTATAAGCATGAGATTCTCTTTTTTATGTCACTTGTCTTATTTTGTAATACTACTGAAGGTGTATTTTCATCATTAAAACCCTGCATTTTTTGGTCCATGTTTTGTACTGTCATATATGCAATGATTTAACTAGAACTGTCCCTGACTTGTGTCTCAGTTTAAAGGAGATCACACAGTAAGTCTCACTGTTCTACAAAAATACAATGTTAAACACACAAGCCACTGGACTAAAAACAACTAATGACAAGATCTGTGTGGAAGAGGAAATTATGGTCTTCATGATTAAAGATTTATACAGGCAGCAAGCACACAGTTTCTGCTATAAAAGATAAATGCAAAAAGGGGTTCAGGACCTTATACTGCATTTGGAATCTAACCTAAGAATGAACTTTTATCTGCACCCCACAGCTTTTATTTTTTATGTCAACCACTTTCTGGGAAGTTTAGTAGATATCTCCTTTTTAATCCATGAGTGATCAGATTTCCTGCCAAGGGTGTAAATGCTTTATTTTACCAAGGACGTGTGCTATTTATAACAAGGAAAGGCCTGATGCCACACAGCTATTTTCTGCCACATTTACCTCCTACAGTTTCTCTCTGGTAAAAAATAATTCTCTGTCTTTTATTAAGCACCCAAAAAAGTAAATAAAAAAGCATAAGCTTGTAGATCAAAGAAAATGTAGGGAGTAGCCATACAGAGACTGCACATTATACTTAGAAAATAGACTGAGTAAATAACAATTGCAGAGAGGTAGGAGAAAAACGGGGTCCAACAGGGATGTCTTCTCTTGTGCTGTGTGCTCAGGATCAGGCAGGATGTTCTGTAGTGTCTGAAGTCCTAGCATCACTCAATGAGCCCTCCCTTCCCAGCTGGCAATGCTGTGGAAGTAGCAGTCAGAAGATAGTTGGAGGTAAAACTCAGCAGAGCAGCTGCAGGAGTTCATTAAAAGACTTTTGAACACCAGCTTGCTTTTTACATCATATATTCCTCTCCCAGATTTTGTAGTTAAACTTGTCCTAGTAATCCTGTAGTACTGGCTGCTAGAGGAGAGGAGCACATGCCTTCCTATGTAGAACTGTTTTCCTTATTCTTGTCTTTTAGACTACATGAAGTCCTTTGAGACAAGGACTGTCTCTTATATGTTTGAAAAATATCACTTTAGAGCTCTGAAACAATGGGCACCACAGCAAAAGCAACAGATTTTCTAAAGTCTGAATCTCAGTGCATAAGGAAGAATAAGCGTGAGAAGTGACAGTGGCAGTGGATAAAGGTATGAAGTTTGCAAAGAGAGAACAAAAAGATCAAGCTTAGCATCGTTTGACTGGTCTTAGACAGCTTGTATCATTTGACTCCCTGGGTTTTGAAGCACACAATGCAGGAAATAAGATGAATGTGCAATCAACTCTTTCACTTGATGCTAATCACCAGAATTTAGGAGTAATTTTTCTGCATCATATCTTTCCAGTAACAACAGGCTCATTCCCAAAGTGTGCAAAGATAGGACTAGGATTCTGTCTCTACTGACCAAAACTATATTTGATTCCTTTTCTGAAGTAACATTTCTCCTACACCCAGCACAACTGTTTCTAATAACTATATTTTCATGACTTTTTAATCCAGAAAGTGAGAGAATATAGTACAGCTTGTGTGACTTTAGAAACTTGTTCTGTGTCCTGTCACAACTTCTGAGCAATGTGTTAAGCATTGGCACTATCACTAGGAAGAGATCAGAAAGTGTGATCTCATTTACATGAAGCTTAACAGCAATAGATGTGACTCCTGACACTTTTCTATAGCAGTAAATTTTACTGCAGCTGACAAGAGTATAGCTGTTTTGCAAAGGCTAGAACTTCTGGTTTAAACACATAAATCCTGCTTAACTGCTTAATTTTTAAACTGTATATGATACTTTCTTCCAGATATAAGCATAAAAGGGCATATACTTGCCTGATGTTTGCAAAAAAGTAAATGTTTTGTAAGATATCTGCTGCCAAAGCGTGCAGAAGTCTCATGTATCACTATGGAAAGGTAAGAAACACAAACCATTTCTAGAGCAATAAAAGTTTATTTTATGTTCCATTCTCTTTAACAATGACTGCTATTACTTCAAATCTCTGTTGGCAATAAAAAGGGGCACAATATAATCTCCTTCAAATGTGCAAGTCCAGCACACAGCTTTTTACATCAAACGTGCTTGCTTAGAAAAAATGAGGCTACCTTCCAATGGTGGCAAAAAGTTGCAAGCAGACTGGATGTAGATCAGACCTGAGAGTAAGGAAATAATAGACTTATAAAAGTATCTGCACATAGAAACTGCATTCTACAAAAAGCAGCCTGGGGGAAAAATATCCCTTTGAAACATTTTTGTGCTGAGCGACACCTTTGCGAATCAAATTTATAGCAGGATCTGCTACGGTAACAGCAGAGTATCAGAAAGAGGGAGGACTCTTTTTACAATAGAGAGTCCAGAGAATAACAGGTTCAAGCTGCCCACAAACAAATTTTGTTTCAGAAAAGGGTAGGAACCCGAAAATGCTGTTTTATGCTTTGTTGAGTGCATTTACCTTGCAGAAAAACACAACAGACATAAAATTGTGAGCAATTTCTGTCATAAGAATTAATTCTACTCAGGTTGCTGTCTCATTCTCTCCTGAATTTCATTAAAAAGTAAAGAATAGCAAGCCAATTTTTTTAATATATAAAAATTTTTGTATATATAAAAATAAATGAAAATTAATAAATATATATAAATAAATGTGACATGAAGGGAAAACTAACATGGAAAAACTTCGATCCTGTATGTTTTTGTGACCCAAAGTTCCACCTGAAAAAGAAGGGTAAGGAACATTGGTTCATGCCTGAAATGAAATGTTTTAAAATACCAATCTGGGATTCTATGCTAATGTCTTAAATAAGCACTCTTCTCTCTATAAATCTATCTGTATTTTTAGGATATGCAGCATAACATTGTGTCTGCACAGAAAATAATGAGCATATGCTAAAAAATTAAGTAAGCAAGACAAGCCTATACCCATGATAAATCCTGATTTTTTTGATACCTACTTTGGACAATTATGTTCCCTGCTTCATTTCTATTTTTATCACTTTATTACATTGCCTAATTTCCCTACTATGAGTGTTCTTAAATTGAACCATGCTAGCCTAACATATTAATGTTTCTTTTAATGATGTTATTTCAAATTTATACCTCTTTGGTTTGTCTGCACTGGTCAGCATTATTTTAAAAGACTCAAGGCTGATATCTAAATTACCATGAAGACTTAAAGAGTTAAATATACTTGTCTGAACTTTACAAGCTAGTTCTCAATTTAACAATATGTAAATTAAATTGAGTTCTGCCTAATGAATGGATAGGTTAATAATAGAAAAGCAGAGAATATTTATCCCATGTGTTCCTTCCACTTGTTTCAGGAAAACTTCTTTGTCTCTGTGAATTTTTTCTAAATGCAAAGTGATCTTTTGTAGCTACTCAGGGGTGAGTTCCAGCTATATCCATCTGACTCATATTTCTTTGCAATAGAACTTAAGAGTACCTTTATTTGTGAAAATATTTTTCCTGTAGCAGGCAAAATCTCTAGTAGAGAGAAGGTGTATTACACCTTCAGAAGAACATATTACACCCTATTTGCATGTCTGTCCTCTCTTTAAATAGATTATTCTCTGAGTCTGCATGTAATCACTTAAGAGTTAGTGATTAAAACCAGTGCTGAGGTTGTTCCTTCTCACAAAACCTACCAGGCTGCCATGTGGTGCTACAAAGCTTTGCCCCACTCTCCAAAGTATGTTAATGTTGAGATGGCCTTTTTGTCTTCTCTTGAATTTGTTCTGCAAATAAGGCATAGGCTTCCTCCTTACATCACACTTATCCTACTGTCCTGGTCTGGGAGCTTGATATGGTTTTGTATATACTGTATACATTTGTATTTTATTTTACTTTTTTTTTCTTTCCTTTTTTTTTTTTCCTTATTTCATTATTTATTTATATTTTTATTAAAGTAGTTTAGTCTTTTTATAAACTCATAGATTTTTTTATCCCCCTCTTCCTCTCCTCTCTTTTCCTTAGGGGGGGGAGGGGCCATCTGTCGTTCTGGTTGGTCAATTTGGTCAAAACCACGACACCTACCCTTCAACCTTGCCTCTAATGTTCCAGGATCTTTTCCAGAGGACAACTGATAGAATCACAGAATCATAGAATCGTCTAGGTTGGAAGGGACCTTAAAGATCATCTAGTCCAACAATCAACCTAACTCTGACAAAAAAATAAATAAGAAATAGGAAATAAAGATTACTAAACCATATTCCTGAGGACCATGTCAACCTGTCTTTTGAACACCTCCAGTGATGGTGCCTCAACCACTTCCCTGGGCAGCCCATTCCAATGCTTGATAACCCTTTCCGTGAAGAAATGTTTCCTAATATCCAATCTAATCCTCCCCTGGCGCAACTTGAGGCCATTTCCCCTCGTCCTATCTCCTGTGACTTGGGAGACAAGACCAACCCCTGCCTCTTGACACCCCCCCTTCAGGTAGTTATAGAGTGTTATAAGGTCTCCCCTCAGTCTCCTCTTCTCCAGACTGAACAACCCCAGCTCCCTCAGCCTCTCCTCATAAGACTTACTCTCCAGACCCCTCACCAGCTTCGTTGCCCTTCTCTGGACCTGCTCCAGCACCTCAATGTCTTTTTTGTGGTAAGGGGCCCAAAACTGGACACAGTACTCGAGGTGAGGCCTCACCAGTGCTGAGTACATGGGGACGATCACCTCTCGGGTCCTACTCACCACACTGTTCTTGATACAGGCCAGGATGCTGTTGGCCTTCTTGGCCACCTGGGCACACTGCTGGCTCATGTTCAGCCTGCTGTCAACCAACACCCCCAGGTCCTTTTCTGCCAGGCAGCTCTCCAGCCATTCATCCCCAGGTCTGTAGCGCTGCATGGGATTGTTTTGACCTAAGTGCAAGACCCGGCACTTGGCCTTATTGAAACTCATCCTATTGGTTTCAGCCCATCGATCCAGCATGTCCAGATCCCTCTGAAAAGCCTCTGTATCCTCCAGCACATCGACACTGCCACCCACTTGCTGTCATCTGCGAACTTACTGAGGGTGCACTCAATCCCCTCATTCAGACCATTGATAAAGATGTTAAAGAGAATGGGTCCCAGTACCGAGCCCTGAGGGACACCACTCGTGACCGACCACCAACTGGATTTGACTCCCTTCACCACCACTCTCTGGGCCTGGCCCTCCAGCCAGTTTTTAACCCAGTGGAGAGTATATCCATCTAAGCCATGAGCAGCCAGTTTCTCCAGGAGGATACTGTGGGAGACTGTATCAAAGGCCTCGCTAAAGTCCAGATAAACAACATCCACAGCCTTTCCTTCATCCAGCAAGCGGATCACTTTGTCATAGAAGGAGATCAGGTTTGTCAAGCAGGACTTGCCCCTCATGAACCCATGTTAGCTGAGCCTAATCACCTGGGTGTCCTTCATGCTCTGCATAATGGCACTCAGGATGATCTGTTCCGTGACCTTCCCAGGCACCGAGGTCAGACGGACATGCCTGTAGTTTCCCGGATCATCCTTCTGACCATTCTTGTGGATGGGCGTCACATTTGCTAGATGCCAGTCAGCTGGGACCCCCCCCCAGTTTGCCAGAACTGCTGGTAAATGGAGAGTGGCTACGCAAGCACTTCCACCATCTCCCTCAGTGCCCTCGGGTGGATCCCATGTGAGCCTGTAGACTTGTTTGTGTCTAGGTGCTGGAGCAGGTCCCTCACTGCTTCCCTTTGGATTACAGGGGCTTCATTCTGCTCCCTGCCCTTATCTGCTGGCTCAGGGGTCTGGGTATTCGGGGGACACCCTACTCCGCTAAATAGACTGAGGCAAAAAAGGCATTCAGCACCTCAGCCTTCTCCTCATCCTTTGTCACTATGTTACCTCCTATATCCAATAGTGGATGGAGGCTGTCCCGAGTCCTTCTCATGCTACTAATATATTTATAGAATTTCTTTTTGTTGTTTTTAACATCCAAGGCCAGGTTCAGTTCAAGCTGGGCTTTCACCTTTCTAATCGTGAGCCTGTAGACTTGTTTGTGTCTAGGTGCTGGAGCAGGTCCCTCACCACTTCCCTTTGGATTACAGGGGCTTCATTCTGCTCCCTGCCCTTATCTGCTGGCTCAGGGGTCTGGATACTCAGGGGACACTCTACTCCATTACTGAAGACTGAGGCAAAAAAGGCATTCAGTACCTCAGCCTTCTCCTCATCCTTTGTCACTACATTGCCTCCCATATCCAACAGTGGATGGGTGCTGTCCCGAGTCCTCCTCTTGCTGCTAATATATTTATAGAATTTCTTTTTCTTGTTTTTTACATCCAAGGCCAGGTTCAGTTCAAACTAGGCTTTGGCCTTTCTAATCTTTTCCCTACATAACTTTGCTACACCTTTATAATCTTCCTGAGTGGCCTGTCCCTTTTTCCAAAGGCCATAAACTCTCTTTTTTTCCCTGAGCTGTGACCCTATCTCTTTGTTCAGCCAGGCCAGTCTTTTCCCTCCACGGCTCAGTTCGCTTTACTGCACAGAGGGACGGCCTGCGCTTTTAAGACTTCCTCCTTGAAAAACGTCCAGCCTTCCTGGACTCCCTTTCCCTTCAGGGCTGCCTCCCAAGGGACTCTGTCAAGCAGACTCTTGAAAAGACCAAAGTCTGCCCTCTTTTGAAAGGGTTACTGGTCAAGTCATTCTTTGACATCGTAATTTCTACTTCTGCTTAAAACAATGGCAATCCCTGGAACTGGTTAGTAAGAAATACAGACAAGTGCACCTTGTTATGTAAAAGAGCCCTTCATTTGCCTGCTATAATCCTGCTTATGCATCTGTTTGCAATTACAAAAATGGCACCTAACTTTGAACTTTGAATCCCATGAGAAGCACTGGTGCTCCTAGGTGCCAAACAAAAATAAAGATGTCAAACATATGTTGGCACAAACATACCCTTTCTTCTCTTTGTGGATCCAACTATCCATTTTGCTAGTGGCATCTGGAGACAAAGAAAAAATGCACGTTGAAGCCAACGTTATTACACTATGGCTCCAGTTTCTTCAGTAATACGTAATTCTACCTACCCTGCCCCTTTTTTCCCCTCTCAAAATGGACTTATTGCATACTTAAATTTAAATATGTCCACAAAATCTTATCCTATGTCTTTATCAAGTGTAGACAGAGACTATATAAATATCTATTGGTACTTTGCAAAACAGTATAATCTTGAATGGGGAGGGAGAGGAAAATGGGAGTGCTTTTTCACCTTTATTATTCACCTTTGATCCTTATTTATGTTTTACCCATTTCTTTAATTCTGCAAATGTAAATCTTTCTTATCTGTTCATTTAAAGATATCTCTGTCACCAGACCAGTATCATTCTCAAGTGGATTTGGAAGCCATCCATTCTGTTTTGCTGACAAAGTTGTATGCCCAGTGTACCAGAAAAGACAGCCCCACTATTACTGAAGAGATTAATCTTAATTTGCCTATAGTTCTTTTTATTATCCAGTACTCTCTGGAGGAAAAAAAAGATTAAATAAATCTCCTTTTTAGATAAGAGTGTAAAACTTGCACAGAAAATTGCACATTTGCAATTATCATGCCAAGACCTCCCTGTTCTTACCCTCACCCAATTCTTTCAAGAGGATTATGGCTACCTTTGAAGTAGCATTTATAAGGGGTAGAGTCCAAAATAGGTTAAAGTTAATGCTGCTCCAGCTTGAAAGATTTTTGTCCTTTTTATCACCTTCCCTAAGAAAATGTCCCGACATAATAGGCTTTCTTTTGGTATCATTAGCTCTTAACAGGTGGCCAGCATTTGCCACGTGTTTTTAAAACATAACCCCTTTGCAGAGGTTGAGGATCACAAGAAAAATGGTACAGAAGGATACATTTAAAATGATGCTTATAAGTGAAACATTACTCCAGGGAACATTTAGGGAAAGCCAACAGTCCTGGGCAATGGTCATTAAGATGCTGCTCTGGAAATTGAATATAAAATGCACAATCACACAGTTGATTATAATGCACACAGAAAAAAAAATACCTTTAAAAAAGCAGTACTGTCCACAAAGTTTTAGCAAGGTGCAATGCCTTTGCCTCTGTATTATGACATTTAAAAGTTTAACCTGAGTTTTCTTGCTATCGTTCAACACAAGAGTGTAAAAATATGGGGAGGATTTGTTGTTTTGTTCTTTTTTTTTTTTTAAATGAATCTTACTAGGCAAGGTAGACTTTCATTTTTTGCTCACTATCTGTAAAAGATGACTTATGTAAAAGTTAGCAATTTAATGTATGTACTCTCTTTTATTGTTGCCTTTAATGTTTTCTGTTTTCATACTATATGTAGTTACTACTCATACTAATCCTACTACCAGTATTAGCACCAGTGCCTGAGGCCTAAATAGCATTTGCTATCAGATGACATAATGGCTTCTGTTAAAGCTGACATCTCAATAACACGTTACATCTCTATTACACTGCAGTCCAAACAATACCCTATAAAGCAAGCCTTCTCTATATAGATCACCTGCTGATGTGAATAGAGAAGCTGCCTGCTCGTTTGGTTATGAGTGATAGCTGCACACCACTAAGAACAACATGGTAATTGTTTCACAGAGTTGCTTAATGACATATACAGAAATCTTAGCAAATTTCATTAAACTCTCACAAGTTATGTGTGTCTCCCGGGAGAAGAGGGGGGAAGAATTAATTCCAACCCTCTTTATCCCAGGAGAGCTTAAAGAATTTTAGCTTTCTTGATAACAATGGCAACATACACAGATTCAAGAGTTTTCCAGCTATTATATGCAATCAGAAAAAAGCCAGGATGATAAGCTTGCTGAACAACATCTTTTATTGCAATTTGCGAGGAAAATCTGGATAGGCTGATGATGCTAATGCCTATTTTATAGAAGACAAAGTATAAGGCTCTTGTATAATTGAGCATGTCTTCCCAATATAACTGAACTAACTGTTTTCTTTCAGTTACCAATGAATAAAACTCATTTGTTTTTTAACTTTCAGGTGCTATGAAATATGTCTGTTTCACTGGGTGAGTACACCCTCGCATGGGTGTTTCAGAGACTTCCCGTGACACAGTGTCCTGGCACTACAGCATCAGGAATTATGGGAGGGAATGCCTTTGAACTTCCCTCTCTTGTTTGACCTGAACACCTGCATCCTGGATGGTATCTCTCCAAGTTCGTCATGACAGTTCAATAGGAAATGGTGATCATAACAGATTCACTGAAGTCTTGCAAACCAAAAGGAAATAAGGGCAGGTCTCACATGAGCAATAGCTCTTTATGTTGTGGTCTTCAAAAAAGAATAATGTAATACTGTGCGTAAAAGAATTTAAATAATTGGTATGACTTTAACAAAAAGCAGCGTTCTGTCTCTGTTAGATTTTTTTTATTTGCAAATGCTGGCAATTTTCTTTAAGAATACAATTATGTGTAACTATATATTTTATTTTTATATACATTATATGTAACTATATAATTTTTGAATTAAGATATATATAACTTTAGAACGATAGTCCTTTATGCTTCATGTGGGACATGCCATTAACTGCAGAATTATTTATCGTCTAGTAGGTCTGATTCCAGTTTCTTGCTTTACTGAATTTGGAAAGCGCACATAAGATTTCTGAGACTGATAAAAGAAAATTGCACAGGTAGTTAAACTATCCCATCAAACCAGGAAGTGAGCAAGAAGAGGTCAAAGAGAAAATACAGGACAGATGGATAATAGCACTGACTTTTGCCCAAGGGGGCAAATATACATTTGGATGTATGTACTGAGTGAACTGGAGAGACAGAACATTTGTCTGCCCTGGCAGTCTGAAATTTGCTAGTAAAGTAACCACATGTCTAGCCATGGAAAATTCAAGGTGAATGACACAGTAAATGACACCTGCCAAGATCTTCAATCATTCTCTGGAGGTTCAAAATTCCACCACAGTGGTTTGATACTGTATTCACTTTTGGAGACTGTGTTTCCCTGATCATGAACTGCCCTGATATGTTATAACTCTCTAGTACTTTTTGAAAACTGTAGGATACTTTTGATTCATGAAGAAATAATTCACCGTTCAAATGTTATAAAATGATCGAATCTTTCAAATGATAAAAATATTTTCAGGATGTTTTTTGAGAAAGGACATTAGACAAAGCGTGAGTACTTATTTGATGATAAATGAAGCAAGAAACATATAATGTCCCTACTTTTTCTAAGGATGGGTAACTTGCACTCATTCTGTTAAATTTTAACATCATCAAAAGGACAAACATTGGCAAAATGCCCCAAGAAAACCAGTGTCCTTTTGAACTTGTTATTTAAAATCTCAATATGTTTATGTACATATATTTTGTTTAAATAAAATAGTAAAGAACAGTTGTATTTGATTTATTCTGCCAACAATCCTCAGAGACAGAAATGATAGAAATGCCTGAAGCTCCTCAGGTATACAGCTTGGCTTTAATTTAATCTTTAGTCCAACCTTAGCTCACTGAGAAAAGTCTTGGCAGACCTTTGTGCGCTAATTATAACCCTTCAGAAACATTACCATATGTCCAGGGCAGTCCAAGCACAGAAATATACAATAGAACAGTGGATGTAAAGGTACAGTTAAATGATATGGCTGAATTAATCCTTTGTCTTCTTGCTGTCAAGTGGGCGAGAGTCTATTTTCCCTATCTTTCCCATGTTTCTATCCCTAAACTATTCACATTTATATATTTTTAACACTGTATGCACTGCACACAAAAATTTGAAATTTGCGTTAGAAATTTATATGTTATTGTTTTGGTTGTTCCTTGTATTTAATGGATTTATGATAAAATGAACCAAAATTTAAAAGATCCAGAAAAAGGACTGCATAGCTTAATTCCCATGCACATTCTGAGAAGAGATTATAAAAGCAGTGTTCATAACATGAGGTAGTCTCCTACACACTGGTAACCCTTAATGAGAAAGGGATAACAATGGACAGTGCTCGTTTGCACTGAGAAGTCTAAAGAAAGTTGAGATATGAATGTACAGTAAACTAGATACTCTCTACTCACTCCTGCTCTGCATGGTGTGCATGTATCTACCATGGATTACTCAGACTTCACCTAGAAAATTTGACTTCTACACTAACTTATGTACTGGCATATGCCCTAGTTGAAAACCATATGGGATAAGCATTTAGACATTGAGATCAAAGAAGACACATATCTCACATGTCTAAGTAGGGTAGGGAGGATACTTCCAAATTGCTCCCCCAAATACTGCTTTCCTTACTACATTGCCAAGAGTGTCTCCCTGTGAAAGTCATTGAGAGCAATTTGTGTGTCAGCTGTTTTGTTTTCTTAATCATTTTAATCACTATTCTACTGAAATTACTTAAATTTAGAATTATTTTAGCAAAAATGTTTAGCCATTGGGGAAAGAAATATTTTTTAAAATACTTTCTGCTTCTCTCTTTACAGAGCTTAAATTCAAGCTTCATCCCTGGCTGATGGCATTCTAAATATCCTGCTCTGAAAGTGAAAAACCCCAACCAAGAGAAAAAAAA
The DNA here is from genome assembly GCF_001431845.1 of Calidris pugnax. Lineage (NCBI taxonomy): Eukaryota > Metazoa > Chordata > Aves > Charadriiformes > Scolopacidae > Calidris > Calidris pugnax. Next base: position 50,093,883 of record NW_015094506.1, read on the forward strand.
TCCTGCTTCCTAATGTTCTTTCAGTCAACTTACAGGTTTACTTCTGACTTGTTAAACACCAAAGCACATAAAATAAGGATAGAATGAGAAGCTATTTATTAAAGATTTTTTTAAGAATCTATTTTTATATAGATATATAATAAGACAAATGGTTCACAGAATAAACATATGGAAATAAAATAATTTTAAGCACACATCAAGACACACAGACACACACAGGCCTGATCAAAATCAAGGGGCAAACATTTACATTTACATTACATACATTTACACTATGCACATTTACATTGCGTACATTTATATGGCATTTACAAAGAACATAGTGTATTCAAAGAGAAGATAATTGCAGAATCAACTATGGAACTGCATAAGGATGTGAACAGCTGCTCACTTTATGGTACATCAAAGTTGCTTATTAACTTATTTACTAACAAAGAAACTTGCAGGCAGAAAATTAATCATTTTTACAAGTACTTGCAGAATGGAAATTACTGGATGCACTGGATGTTACGACTGAAATTACCTCAAAGCTCTTCCCCGTTTACGTCTTTCCATTTTACTCTTGAGGAAATGAAAACTATGCCACTCTTAACCTCACTGTGATGAATTAGACAAGGCCTCAGCAAATCATTTTATGTGCTTCTGGAGTTTCATCCGTTACACTTTTCTGTGACCTCCCAGTCCCTACAATGTTTTGCAGGGTGTTTATCTCTTTCTTTCAGACCATGGTTATGTTACACATATGCTACCCCATCATCTTTAAGAGGTTTGCGACTACCTTGCAGATATTACTCTTTTATCTATTGTTTCTTTCAGATTGTGATTTCCAAGTACTTCTCAAAGATGCATATATTACTATAAGGCTGCGCAAACTCTTCCAGTTTTCTATCCGATTTTCCATCCAGTTTTCTGAGAACTTACACGCTTTCTGTATATATCAATATATTTCATTAAGAATGGATTATTTTCATTTTAAGAATTAAAAAATGACCAAAAATAAGCTCAAAATAGTCTTGAATAATACAGAGTTGAAAATTCTGCAGTATTGAAGTAACCAGAGTTTGCAAATATTCTCCACAGAAAAAATGTGTTTTATAATAAATTCAAATATAGGTAGTCACTGAGAGAACCATTATTAAAAAGTCTGCTCTGTTTAACGGAATCAATATACAGTCTGTGGCACACTTTTACTGTACTACAGTAATTAAAATAGTAATGGAACACTGATTAAAATCACAAAAATAAAAGACTGCCATAACACAGAAGCTCAAGTGAAAGATTGGTTGCAAAGAGCATAAAGCTAATAGCAGTTATATTGCAATTACAAGTGGAAAATAAATTCCAAAGAAATTATCAATGTGATTTACATCTAATTACAGCAGCAGAGGTCATCTTGCCATTTGAAAAGCTGCACCAAACTGGCAAGATAAAAGGTAACACACATTTATGCTACAGGAGTTAAAACAAGTAAAATGCTTTTTAAAAAGTAAAAGTTTTCAAGGAGTACAATTTATGTCTCCTACTTTAGAACTTCCAAACAGGGCAGGTGTTTCCTGAAAAAGTGCACAAGCTACACACATTAGAGGTAGAAGAATAACATTAAAATGGAATGTGTTCAAAGTTTCATTGTTTGTAAACACTGAGAAATTGCTGCCATGGTTTGCAGGTTTTCTGGACATTCTATAGTCAAACATGTACTGTGAAAAGTTATTTGTACATTACATGTTTTAAGTGTTAAGAATTTGCAAAAAACATCTGGAATCAATAAGTACACCTCTTGGATTAAAAGAATGTTTTTTCTGTTATCAACAGTTAATGTATTGTTAAGCTTTGAAATTGCCACTTGTTTTTACACTTTTTTAATTATGATCTTTAGAGAAAATCCCACTCAATATAAACTCCATAGTTCAATATTTTATATCTTGTTCAAGTCTACATGAGTCTGCTTGTGCTTTCATCCACATGTTTTCAGGCACTGGGAGAGAGAATGTAAAAAGGCAAATATTTGCCTTGGGACATTACATCACAGAGCCATGGAACCACAGTGCAAACTGGGGTTCAAGAATCTCTGGAAATCATTTAGTTTGAGTCCCCCAAAACAGGGCTAACATCCCAGTGAGATCAGGTGACTCATGCTTGTCCAGTTGAGTTTTGAGTTTCTCTAAAGAGGCACGTGGCACAGCCCCTCTACTGACTGGATCCAACTGGGCTTTTGATGTGACTTGAACTCAACAAATAGACCCCCCCCCATTAGCATTCTCCTTCCCTAGCATCTCCTTTATCTTCTCCTATGCCCTCTAACCATTCACCATCTTGTGACCTTCCACTGATTCCTGCAGGAAAGATAACACTTACTGCAGCAGCCTGTGGAGGCATCTCACAATCCAGCAAAACTGAAGCACAGGTATGCAAAGGGGAAAATGATACACAGTTCTTTCACCACAGTCCCTCCAGCGTGGTTGCTAGGAGTACTGGAAGACAGCATCACTACATATGCCGCCTATTCTTTATATATTTATATGTGCATAGACATGCACATACATATTTATCTGCATATTCCTGTGTTTATATTGATCAATATAGATGTAATAAACTGGGGTTTTATTTTCATCCTATGTTGTACAAGCAGTCTTCCTACGGCTAGGTATGGGAATACTGTGGCAGTTAAGAACATTTCAGGTAAAGTCACCCTTCAACTGATAAAGCTTTTCACATGTCTTGAGTGATGATCCTGAGCCTGAATTTCACTCCAGTGTCAAAACACGGTTTTGCCTTTGTATGACAGGACTTTTTTTCTTCATTAAAACTATAAGCCTTTTTTAAGCCATCTGTCCACCTGTCTTCATCATTAGCATGGCTCTGCTCACTGTCTTATTTCCTCTACAGGCATCCTGTAACTCAATGACTGTAAAGTTATAGTTACTCTTGACATGTAACAGTAACCATAGATATGCTACGTCATACTAAGGCAGTGACATGACTGTAACAGAATGAAGACAAACTCATTGTTGACCACTCATTTCTCTCTAAGGAATCTGAAGTTCACATGCCTCCTTGATTGTCTTGAGATAGATATGTGCTTTGGGATAAGAACTCAAATTTGAGCAAGAGGATTCTACAATACAGCCCTTTAGAGGATGCAGTAAATCACCATGGAATATTTTTTTCTTATTTTGGTCCTGTAATTTAGTTACTATTTCACTATTGCCCCCAAAATTAATTCTCTACCACAGACAACACAAATGTTAATATCATTCTGCAAGGAATATTCAAAAATTTAATTATCGTAAACGTTTGGAGGATGTAAATTTGGCTCAAGTCAAAATGATAAATTGGATACATTGTTATCTATGCATGCATATGGCAGTAGAAGCCTTCTGAGAGCATAAATAATAGTAGCTGCACAGCTGAAGGTAACATTACAATCATTTAATAAGGGCATATACGCATATTGTAAGCATGGTTCTACCAGTAACAGTTTTCTAAGCATGGGAATTGTACATGTTAATTTTTTTAGTCTCTATTTCTTTCACTAGAAACTCTTTCTGCTCCACAAAATTTCTTATTAAAAAAAATATTATTCCTTTTGTTCAGCAATATGAATGGTTACTGAGGTTGTTCAGAAAACCACCAAGCAATTATTAGTTAAATGGTTATGGCATCTTGATTAAAATAAAATTGCAAATAGTAGCATAGTTCCTTTATTCTTATTCATCTTCAAGCATTGTCCTCCTCAAAGAAGGAATTCAGTTTAAAATGCAAAATGTATCAGTACTGTATGTGTAAGAAGACTTTATGGGGCCATGGTAAAAAATTCATTAGATAAATTTGGTGTTAGTCAGATGAAGGAGCCCTCTTAAAATCACCCTTAAAATGAACTGTTTATACAATTGTTATTTAATTGTAATGACTCCTTTGAGGAGTGCACATCTAAGTGTCCTTAAATCTATGGCTACATATCAACTAAGGAGGGGGCTAGCTAAGATGATGAAAGCAATTACCGCACTTTACAAGCTTTGTGCCTCCATTTTCACATAACCTCTCACAGTTCAATGTGCACTTTTTATTTGTTTCACGACCAATAGGGTTGCATTTGTCCAAAGGAAATTAATTAGCTACTACCCTTGCCAGTGTCAGAGAAGGACCAAATGTCCTGTCCACAGGAGCTACAAGCACCATAGAATCATGCACTTCCTAATATCTAATCTAAATGTTCCCTCTTTCAGTTCACAACCGTTAGCCCTCATCCTATCGCTACACTCCCTGATAAAGAGTCCCTCCCCATCTCTCCTGTAGGCCTCCTTTAGGTACTAGAAGGGGCTATAAGATCTCCCTGGAGCCTTCTCTTCTCCAGACTGAACAACCCCAACTCTCTCAGCCTGTTACTCATAGGAGAGGTGCTCCAGCCCTCTGATCATCTTTGTGGCCCTCCTCTGGGCTCATTCCAACAGGTCCATTTCCTTACTAAGTTGGGGGCCTCAACAGGAAACAAATGCATAGTAGAGCACCTTTCTAAGACTGATATTAACTTCACATTGTCAGATGAAGCTCAAAATACTGTTGTCAGTCAAAACATGACATTTTTCAATGATAAACAAAGACAGACATTTTCTTTTCTTTAGATTCATAAAAGAAGTCAAGCGATTTATCAACATTACCTTTTAGTCCATCTGTGAGTAATAGCTCCAAAAGAAACATCAGTCACAAGCAAGTCTACTTTGGAAAAACAAAACTGAGCCTTCTAATACTCTTATTGGCATTTTCTAAATCACAAATTCTGCAGTTGCTTCTCCTCTCATGTCTACAGCATGTGGCTTTGAATGTCCAAAGACTCAGTCAAATTATTTGCATAATTATCTGAAGCATATTTGACCTTAGACAGCAGTACTCTTTAATGTATAAATCAGCACCGTGCTTCTCTTTTCAGTATAAGCAGCATAACTACAACGTATTGGACATTGCCCAATATGTAGCTGGAAGAGAAAAACGTAGGAAATAACTTCTGGGGAACACTGATAAGAGAATGCATTCTTACTTTTGTTACTGTGTGTTTAATTGAGGGACTCCCACATGAAATACTTTAAGATCTATTCAACACCTAGTTTTAATTACTCTTAACTTCGAGTACGAAAACTGATAGAGCAGAGCATAATGGTAATTAAATCAGAGTATTTAAAGAGCTGGTATTTTAAATAAACAAACAATACAAAAGAAGCAGAGATTAAAAGAAGCAACAAAACGAAGCATGCCACACTACAATTAAACACAAAACCTAGAACAAAAAATAAAGAATGCCACTGCATCATAATTTTGGTTTTATTATTTTACCTCTTGATGTTCACTGTTTCTCAATAGATATTCACTGTTTCTCCATAAATATTCGTTGTGATATATTTAATCAGTAGCTTTTTTCCCACTTTAAATGGAAAAGGCTAATGAGTTTTCTTGAATCTCCTGCTTCCTGAAGAAATTTTTTTTCACATGCACATACAATTCATGAAATATTCATACTGTATCTGCCACATCCATGAGAAGAACGGAATCCTGCCATATGTTTAAAATACATTATAATACAAAAGGTCATGAAAAGTTGTCAGTTTTGTAATACTGTCACTTTTTTAAATGTGTGCAGTACATTTCACCAGACATATAACATATGTGGTATATGGAAAACTTACATTGTTTCCTTATGGGTATCTCTGCACTCAACAATCTTCAAAAAGATGACTCAAATGACTTAAATGTAATAGATTAGGATCGTTTTACAGACTGGCTGGTAGCATTAGGAACCAGAGCAGACACAAATGGACTGCTCCATAAAATGGCTGAAATTACAGCTGCTATAACTTATAATGGGACCCCAGGAATCTCAGTGAACCATTTCTCCTGTGGAGGCCAAATGATGGAAGTCGTTTCATATCAAGTCTTTTAGACAAGCACAAGGAGAAATGAGATAAGCACTAATGTGGTATGGAAGCTCAATGCTCACAATATTTTAAAGTGCCACCCCTCAACAATAAAAGACATATTGGAGCTCAGGAAGCTTAAATATTTCCCCTCCTGTGCTGCAGGAGAACCTTACAACTTCAAGAGAACCAAGGTTCAAGTACAGTTCTGCAGTGCCCTGTTGCCCGACTTCAGTCTTGTGTAGGGAAGTACTTGTTTATGAAGGGCACAAGACCACAGTCTTGGCCACCATCATTTTATGGTCTTCATGGAGCATCACTGCCCTCTTCTGGGACTTTCCCATTATAAGGCTGTGCAGCATTAAGGGTATAGGTTCCATATATTGACTTCATTCCATATTATCCTTAAGAGACTATTTCCTGGTAAGTGTCTTGCTCATCTTGGACTCCTGTATAAGAGGCTGTCCACTCAGAACCAGCTATTTCTTCAGTCTGTAGTTCTATTTTTCCTACATTGCCTCATTATGAACTGCTTAATTGTGTAATTGATTCAAAATACTTCAAATTAGCACTCTTGTTGCTTCTATGAATGTTTAATTACCTTACTTGTTGCAGAGTTGATTGCCCTCCCAGTTAATCACTTATTCCCCAATAAAATAAATATACTAGTTGCTTATTTATTTTTTTCAACCCATTCTGTTTTATCTTCTAGTGCCAAGTCCTTATCTTTCTTCTGCGCTTAGCAACTTCTGGTAGAACATTCCCACATCTATTTTTTAATTTATTTTTTTTCCATCAGTGCAATTTTGGTCTCTGCTTACTCCACTGAAAATATTTTGCTAGCCCTCAAAATATTTTTTCACTGGTTAAGAATCATTTGTCATGACTTTCATAGCATTATTTAAGCAACTCTTTCTTTGATGACTCATTATTGACTTTGAAGACCTTAACAGAACCTCCCTACTCTCATTATAAAGTTTTGGCAAATTTTCTTCTTGTCTTTTATAGTTTAGGTGCTTCTATCATTTTTCTAGGATCTAATTACCAGGTGATTTCTGCAAGCCAGACTTTAAAAAAGATTTTGTCAACCAAAAAGTTTCTTTGATGAGTGGATGGAGTTTGGCCCAATGTTTAATTTCCTTGGCAATTAAGGAATTGCAACAACAAAACCTATTTGCTCTGTGTCTCACATGGATTTTAAAACTTTAAAAATTTAAAAATTTAGAAATGTTCTTCAGCAAAGTATGTAAATGAGAAAGAAAGCTAAAATATTATAAAATGGAAGATTCTAACATAGCTATATAATTAATTAAAATAGGAAAAAGAGTGAAAGATCAGTTTTCATAATGAAAATGATTATAGGTGGATTTCTGCATGCATGTCTGTGCCTTTCCATGTTGTTTGCATATATTCAGAAACTATGTGTAGAAAGAAGTGACTACTGGGATGATGAAGTTTACTGATGGTACTAAATTATTCAGGGCAGTAAAGACAAAGGTCCGTGGAGCAGAACTGCAAGAGACCCTTCTAGAGAAAGTGACTGAACATTAGAATGGCAGACAGAATTCGTTGCAGATGGATGCTCTAATTCATTAGTGGTGCACATGAGAAAAACAATTCTGACCTTGCTAATAAAGTAATGGTCTCTTGTTCCCCAGGGACAAGATCTCAGAAGTATGATATGTGTTTCTAAGAAAATACACTCTCAGTGATCAAAAGTAAGCAAAAAAGCAAAAAAATACCAAAATTAATAGGAAAGGGATAGGGAACAAACCAAAGTGAAATCCTGGATATGAATCTATGTGATGCTCAAGCTGCCTACTCCTTCTGGAAGGACAGAAAAATTAGAAATGTTATGCAGAAGGTTTAATATACGAAAGAATTATATAGAGTAAAACAAGAAAGAAGACAAAAAACAACATGATAGTCTATAAAAACATGAGCAAAAGGGAAAAGGAAGTTCTGGATTCAGTGTTGATGGAGTTAAAATGGAAATTAAATGGCTTGTCACCTAAGACCATTGCTGGCAAAAGAGCTCCTAATACAAAACCTGTTTAAAGCTGTGTAACTATTCTGGAGAAATATTATATTGTTTTTTCCAAGTTACTGTACTCTTCCCTAGGCATCTGTGAATTAACCACTATTGAAGATAGGTACTCTCCTAGATGGACTTTTAATCTAAGATGGTTTTACTTTTACTTACATCTTGATATGCTTTATCATTTTAAATTATAAATGAAGTTGAAATTTTTGAATTTAGATCTCATAGGCTCATTCCTTGAAGGGGAGCAATGGAGGTTAGGGGGGAGGGACTAGGTAAGGGGGGCTGGGTTTCCTTCTTTTTTCCTTTCTTTCTTTCTTTTCTTTTTCTGTTTAGACTAGGAACAGGATCCACAGGAAAAAGCACAAGAGTTCTTCATATTTTTATGCTTGATTTCCTTCTGTGATCACATAGTGAAGCTAATCAAGGACAAAATTCTATGAATATAAGACAAAAATAACTCTGCAGATACCTAGGTTGGATTTAAGCTCCAAGTCTAAAAGCTTGTGGTCTTAATTTTGCGAAAGTACATAGAACCCACAGCTGTTACAGAAGTCAATCACTGCTGTTGGAACTCACCAAATAGGTCATTGGATATTATTGACTTAACAGGGAGAGACTAGCCTAAACTACAAGTTCTGTTAATTTTCTGCAAAGTTAATTTTCATGCCATTCTTTTTCAGCGCTTTTCAGTACTTTCTTGCAAAACATATTAAATGCTTCATTTTGCTCAGTGATTCTTTGGCACTTTCTTTAATCAAAGAAATCTAGACTCCAGCTAAATTCTTCAAATAATTGTCAAAGTGCATAAGTAATTTTCCATATTCCTTTAATTCCTTTCAGCATTACCTGTTGATGCCAACTGCAGTTCAGAAAAAAAAAGAACAGAATAAACTCTCCCCCCTATAATACTACTGCAGTATTGCTTGCAGTTTTTCTACTGCAGTTTTTCTACTGATCTCAACTTGGATATAAAGCAGACCAGAATTTTGGCCAATTAATATAATGATAATATTATAGCAATGAGTTCAGGAAAGCTTCACATTTCAACACAGCTCAGTGTAAATGGATGGATAAGGTTTACGGTGATTATCAAACAAATCTATTTAAGAACCTTACCTCAGACCATGTTTCTGAGTACATGGAAATTCCCCCTCTGCAAATCACTTACATGTTTTTGTGTTTCAGCTTCTTTTTCATTGAAAACTACTTTAAATATTCCTCTGTTTAACAAGATATAACAACCATTCAACAATTGTTTATATTCATAATCACTTATCAAACAATGGTTTTCTGAGGTTTTGAAGCTGTGCCAAAGAAAATGATCTATTTCTAATTTTACTTCATGCTGTGCCCCAGAGCAGGTGTTGAATTCTCATAAAAATAAATAAACAAACAAAAAAACCCCCCATAAAACCAAAAAACCCACCCCCATGTCCAAAGTCATTGAACTGAAATTTGCTTGAAACTATGACAAAAATTTCAGACCAGTCAGCACTGGTAATTCTATTAAAGTAAACTTTTTTTTTTGTATTCTGATACATAAATTGCAGCTTTATGAGGAATTTAAGTAAAAAGAAATAGGTCTCTTCTATGCATTTGGGAGCATCATGGGAATGATCCTACAGTCCTCAGGAAAGAAAATGTTCTAACCTGCTGTATGCTCTGTTACTCTCACAAAGATTTATAACCTGGGACACTAAAATGGGATATATTTATTCTGTTTAAAATTGTAATTACTATCAGATTCTTTAGAACTGTGATAAGAAATACCATAATTTAGGAACAGTAATTAATTTTAATTTCCTTGTCCAAAAAAACTCAGAGAAGATGTAGCCATTTTTTGTACTCATTTACTCAGTCAGCGTCTAGAGGTTGTACTGTCCTATATGACATTGCTAATCCCAGCAGTATACTCTGCAAAGGCCACTATAATTACCTTGGCTTTCTAAGACACATGCTATTTCTGATTAGTGCATCTATTTCTGAGTTGGTTTGGGGCCAGCTGAGAGATCACTGCAGTCTTTGCCTGATTCACAAATGAGAGTTATGACTCAGGACTTGCCTCTCGGATGAGTTTCCTGCATTGTTCTGGGGGAGGAAGCAGAACACAGGTGGTGGTTCCAGTCAGAGGGCTTGTCCCTACAAAGATTGTGTGAACCTTATGTCACCCAGGAAGAACAGGTTGTTCATCCAAATCAGTTCTAAACAGAAAATCTCCAGGGAACTAAGGACCTTAAAAAGGTTTTAACTTGCAGATACATTCTCTGGAGTGCCTTTTGATACTGAGATAACCAAAATCTACCTACTTCACTTAGGAAGGAACTCCTAGAAAAAACTGTGCAAAACCTGAGTGCTGAGACATATATTAAAAGGCAGAAGGAACCAATATGACATCATCCAAGAAGCTTTAAGTGATGTAAATTTTTATGCTTAAAAATGAAATATGCCTGCCTGATCATTGCAATCATTATCTGGAATTTCTTAGGGGAAATCATTACCCAGTAGAAGGTTTTGTTCCACTAAAATGTATTTGTGAACCCAAAATGAAACAAGAAATAAAACAATACTTAAATTTTGACAACATATAGGAACTGAAAGAGGTTTTGATTTTAGATCCTCTTCGAACTGAATATGCAGCTATTTCTTTTATGTCAAAATTCACACTATATACATAGGAATGAAAAGATGGAAACAAACCCAATAGCATAATTATGCAAATCTTAGGGTTTTTTTTCCCTTCCTCTAGATTATACTGGTCTGGAATTATAGCAACTATTTTATGTCCTGTCTCATATACTTGGTCCATGCTGAGAAGCTTTGAGATAACTACCTTAGGTTCCCAACAGGATCAGTGGAAAGAGTTGCTCCTCTTCCCATGGAGAGTTTGAATGACTAACATTCTATTTCATGACTTCACTAGGTGCTCTTTTTAGTCAGAATTGAATCAGGCTATGACTTCCTAAATATGTAGAAATATTTAACTGGCATGTAGAAGACAAAAATTATTTCAGAAACTCCCCTGTCTCATAAACCGAGTCAGGAAGCCCATTGTAATAATTTTAAACTGTTTCCAGTGGTTGGAATCCTCAGCTAGTGTAGAATTTAAATATCCCACATATTTAAATGGATGTTTATTTTATTTAAAAGTCTGTTACTGTTTCCTTGACTTTATGCATTCAAGAAAATTAAATTGGATTTTTGGCAGTGCTTGTAGTCTTTGTCCATCTCAATATCTAATACTCAAAAACCACAGTAATGAAAGAATTCCTATTTTTCACTAACCTGTTGAAGTAACTATTCTTTCCTTTACTTGATGATTTTCCAAGCACGATGCAAAGTCATCTTGAGAGTGGTTATGAACAAAGCTGAGAATGTGGATGATGGACAGAAAAGTAATTTTTCACAGGTAACCAGCTGCCTACATGTCTGCTGAATCATCAGAAAACTCTGCTGAAGTTTGAAATTAATTGTCAAAGTATGTCTAAATACATGAAACTTGGGAAGAGTATCTATTTAGTTACCTAAATATCTATTTAGTACTATAAATATCTATTTAGCTACTTTGAAAAGTAAATTAATTGAATCTAATCAGTACAAGTACTAATAATCTGTATTGCAGAGATGCCATGAATAACACTTTCACATTTGGTTGTTTGTTGTTTTTTTTTTTAAATAGTGGGAATTGAAAAAAAAAAAAAAAGTTATGCAACCGTTTTTATTGCTCTTGCACAAATCTTTGCACTGGAATGAATACCATGTTTTCATTAGGATTGTTCATGCAAAAATCATCATTTTGTAAGATTGGGACTTGGCAATGAATGTTCTCAGCATTCTTTTACCTTCATGGATTTAGTAAGAGATTTACAAAAGTCCTTCCCTACTGCCAGCCAATGTCCTTTTCTTTGTAATGACGACTGAGACTTTGTTTTAAGATCAAATAAGAAAGAAATATGTTACTTAATAAGAAAAAAACTTTTCTGAAAGCCATTGGGCAATACACAAAAAGCACTTCCATCTGGAGAAAAGATAATTTCAGTTGATTATAAAGAAATTAACTTGATCTTGACATTAAGGTTAAATTAAAATGCTAATTGTTTTTAATATAGCAACGTTTTAGTTCTCTCTATGCATTTTCTTTTGGAAATTGGAAAGTTATGTACCTGGATTTATGTAATTTTATTCATCTCTTATAATCAAAACTTTACATGCATTTCAGGAAATCCTCTGCCTCTCATGCTCGTTATAAATAATCTGAAAAATTTGGTGTCAGTCTTTTCCCATCAATTCTGCTGAATCCTTGCTCTCCTCTGGTAGATTTAATTCCTCTCCTATTGTCTATAATATTCTTATCTTTTTTTTCTAATTTGTTCATTTTTGTGACCTACATCACCTACATCTTTTATTTTTCTGTTGTGGTTTTTTTTTGTTTGGTTTTTTGTTTTGTTTTGTTTCTTTCTTTTTTTTTTTTTTTCATTTATGCACCTTTCTTTTTTTATACTTATTCACTATTTCCTTCTTGTTTACTGGGTGCCTGAAGTTTCATGCCACCTGTACCTGAAATACTCTGCTCATAGTTCAGATCTTTCTCCTTTCTCTTCAGATTCCATTTCAGCTTCTTTTACATCTACATTTACTGTGTCATTCAAAAGCACCCACAATGTCTCCTTCTCTCCTTCATCCATTCCATGCTTACTCCTCTTCTTTCATATAAGGTATAAATGAATCTTCATAATGTGTTCAGATAACACATCATGGTAGGCATTTAACAGGTAGACAGCTGATGAATCAGTAGAAGGTCGGATGACTTTGTAGAGTATTTTCTTACTACCAAGACCACTGTATAGCTCAGTAGGATGTTTGTTTTCATGATTAATGTTTGAGTTTTTGTTGAATGGTCCTATTATGGAGCCCCTGCATAGGTGTGACTTCACAGGTTATGTGACCATAAAGAAACAAAAAAAAGAACACCAAAAGATAGTATCTTGATGTATATTTTGTATGTTCCTTCTGTTTAAGAGCCATCCTTTTGTCACTTCATAGTGACATGAAGACACTTCATGTATTCATTGTTTTTTCCTTCCCTACTATACCATCTTAGCTGTGAGAAGCCCTGAGGTGATGTAAGGAGACGGGACAGGGTGGCTCTAAGAGCAGAGATATCATAGAGCTCATGAGCCTGAAAAGGAAAGGTGAAAGCAGCTAACAGATTAGCAGTTTTTCTAACTTGGTTGGCAACATATATAAAAACACTGCAGTGTGTTTTTCCCAAGCTGTCCGTTATGCCGATGGGCGTTCCCTGGAAATATATAGAAGGCTCTTGCACTGCTGTCCTTAATTTTGTCCTTTAAAAATACAAGTGAGTCTTAAATAATATTAGATTCCTGGTGGTCTGCCAGCCTTGCTAATGGGTTTGTCTCATTTTTTTGTAATTCCTTGTTTTTCCACACACATCTGTCATCTTTTGCTTTATGTTTCATCTGTAAGATCTTGCCTTTGGATTTGCCCTTGGACGTTGGGGTCCTCAATGCAGCAATCCTTAAAATAACATAGTTTACTACTTCTATACCAACAGTATTTAGAAATGGCAGAAGAACTATCTAAAATGCTAAGCAGATAATAAATCTAAAACAATTTCTGTGCTTGAAAATAACAGGAAAAACAATACATAAAAGAAGAAGGCAAGAGTGGACTTTATGGTGATGCAATTTTGCATATAGAAATAATATAGTTATGCCACTGTTCAGATAAAAACCAGCTGGAGCTTCCTGAATAGCAGTTCAGCACATTTCTAGGCATAATATTGTTTCAGAAAGTTCTTAATATTCCTCAGAATGTGTCAGTAACTCCAGAAACACAATAAAATAGAATACACTCAAGTAATGCACTCAGTGCAAAATTACATTCAAGTAGTTCTGTATATACATAAAGTGACTTACAAATGAAACATTGGTTCAGCTTTATAAGGGTACATAAAAAAAAAAAAAAAGTTACTTAAAAGGCAAAATGGTCCAGAAAGCTTTACTGCCAGCATAATTTATTATAGAATTAATCTATTATGTGTTTGCACCAGGTCAGGCCACTAAAGGAAACCTGTGTCTTATCGAAATCAGATTGAGAAGTACAAATCGAGAATCCCTAATGGACTACTAAGCACACTTCAAACAGTCAGCCATATGGACTGTGTTACAGCCTGGGGATGGTTTCTCTTGAGCCATAAACTTAGGCAACAGAGTGTGGAAGACTCTATATTTGATATAGTATTTAATATTGTATTTGATGCATTTGAAAAATATTAATTAGCTTAGCTCTGAAACCAAGGATTCAGACCTCCTCCGGAAGACACCTACTTTCTATTTCCTTCCTAAAATCTACCCCTTTAAATTGGGTCTATTTTAAAGTAGCTTTTGCAGATAATGCACTAAGCTCCTGAAGTCAAAGTGTTTAAAGAGAAAAGCCTGTCTAATCATAGTATGTGAGACCAGAGATATCATATTATAGTCAATACCCACAAGAAATTCGTATGGGGCCAGGTTCATTCCCTGTATGTGCACAAGTAGCGCTATTTAAAGGTCTGATTCCATGACTAATAGGCTTATGGATGGTTCTGACTTTTATCTATCTAACGAAACTTAGCCGTCATTGTAAACCAGAGTGTGCACAGCAAAGCAATCTGTTTTCTCTGAACTCATGTGTATACAGTATGTACTTGTGCCAGTAGGCCCTAGAGTGGCATTCTGACAGCATAAACAAAGTCCCTACCTCTGCCACAGGTTTCTGTAGGAAGTTAAGCAAAGCACTTTCATTTATAGATATACTGTGTCACCGAAAGATTCATATGGGATCAGGTGGGATTTTTCAAGCTACCTTGACAAATGAAGTTCCCTATCGATTTCTTATCTGTGTTCTGCATATTTTTTTGGAAGCCTTGCACTTAATTTTAATTTTTCCCTGTGCTATGTCCAGAAAAAGAAAACAATATTTTCTTTCTTTACCCTCCTTCCTGGCTATTTTGTTTATACATTTTTCAATACAGCAATTGTCTCCAATAAAGCCAGTAAAAACATTAAGAGATCACAACTGTGCATTGTTCATACCTTTTTATGACTTCATATCTCTGATAAATCGTAATGTTAAAAGTTACCCTCAGATGTAACCCTTCCCCACTCCAAAGCTTCCCCTTGTGCTTTTTTGTACTATTTTCTGCATAGTAACTAGTATGGGGCTATGTTTTGGATTTGTGCTGAACACAACATTGATAATACAAGAATGTTTTAGTTATTGTTGAGCAGTGCTTAATCAGAGTCCAGGCCTTTTCTGCTCCTCACAGCACCCCACCAGCAAGCAGGTAGGGAGTGCACAAGAAGTTGGAAGACAGCTGGGACAGCCGACCCCAGCTGACCAAAGGGATATTCCATACCACATGAAATCATGCTTAGTATACAAAGCTGGGGGAAGAAGGAGGAAGAGAGGAGGAAGAGGGGGCTGTTCATAGTTATGGTATTTGTCTTCCCAAGTAACAGTTATGTGTGATGGAGCCCTGCTTTCCAGGAGATGGCTAAACACCTGCCTGTCCATGGGAAGCAGTGAATGAATTTGTTGTTTTGCTTTGCTTGTGTGTGTGGCTTTTGTTTACCTATTAAACTGTCTTTATCTCAACCCACAAGTTTTCTCACTTTTCTGATTCTCTGCCTGATCCCACTGTGGGAGAGTGAGTGAGTGGCTGTGAGGTGCTTAGTTGCTAGCTGGTGTTCAATCACGACGGCCCTTCATGAAATTTTGAGTGTTCTCCATCTCCTTGGGAAAGCAGCCATTATTTTTATAAGCCAACATTTTACAGCTGGGATGTGAAAACACAGAAACGGGGCAGTACAAATAAAGACCGAATGCAGATATTATTCATGCATTTATCAATGAGGCAAGTTCAGAGGTGTTCACAGTGCAGATGAATCATAAGAGCAGGATCAATTTTAATTAGAAATTCAACGTCATAAGCTAACTTCTTGGTGAACATACATGTTCATTTAAAGAGTTATCAAAAAAATTCCAATTAGGAATTTGTTCTTCGATATAAATGAAAAGGACTTTAACATTACAACACTTTATTGCATCATATTTCTACCTTACATTCAGTTTTTAAGAGAAATATTAACAATATTAATTGTCACCAGTAAATTTGCTTTGCACTAGCAAAGCAGGTTTCTCCAGGAGTTAAAAATTTAAAGTATATCATGTGCACTATCTAAACAGTTCTCTTGGTATGGTAGGATAGCAAAAATTATATCTGAATTATATGTATTCAATACAGAGAGTGACAGGTAAAACTGCTCACTCAGGATCACATAGCACATCAATAATGTAGCTGGGAAGAGAACCCACTGCCATTTTGAATTCCCAGCTCAGTGCCTTACTGTAGAGAAACTGAACCAAATAATATGTCATAATCAGTGATAAAAACTGCAGGGACGCTCTGTGTTTAGAAGACCTCCTAGAGTAATAACACATAATTAAAAGCATGGTAGTTATAGATGATGCATCACATACTGCTTCTCTGTTTTATATTTGTTTTTGAAAGATCAAAAATCAGTAACTGTCAGTATAATGATATTTTCTTGAATACCAAATCAAAACATAATGAATATAAGAATGTACTCACACTGTATGAAGCTGTCATTAGTCCTAGCCCAGTATCTTTTAATCAATATGTTTTAAGTCAACATTTAAATTCATTTTCTACTTTTCAAAATATTCACTCTCTCAGTAAAGATGATAGTTTTTTAGAGTAGAGTACAATAAAGATGAGGAAAAAGAGAAACCTCCAGTAAAATTGTCAAGTGGTGGACAAAATCAAATAATATTTCATGCTGTCTCTAGTCTTGAATGATATTTATACATTGATCTTTTTTGAAGAGGAAAGAAAAAAAAAAGCACAAGTAAAAGTTTATTCTTGGTATGGTCTGTCTATTGTTTGAAATCAAGCTCTGAACACAAATACAGTTCTACTAATTTTTAAAAATGTTATTTTAGAAGATTACTTCTTATTTTGATAATGTTTACTTTAATATAGATGTATATACATCTATGTATGTTTTATGGCAAAAGTAATCTATCTAAAAATATAAGGCAAAGATATTTTATTAAAGAAGGAACAAAATTTTATATAATTTCTATATTGAGACAAAGTACATGCCAAACAGTTGAAAAAGGAATTATGCTGAAATAGGGACTAGACTAATATGAACCTGCTGTGTCATTTTATTAGTTCCTTAACATCTACCTTCATCAAAGAAGCTATCATCACAGGGTATCTTAGACTCAGTGGACCATATTCAGTGGTTGTGTAAGGAGTCAAAAGTTATGCTGATACTGCAAATGAACATCTATGGTTCAAAGTTTTAAAACAAGCAAGTTACCCATTTTCATGATGTGCCAAACACAAATCCTTGCTATTGTTTGCAGAGAGCATTTGACTACAGAGTCTTAGCTTAGATCATGTACAACCGGATGAGACAGTCTAGGTTTCACTGAGAACCTGTCTCTGAGTATTGTCCATCTACAAAATTATCTTACTGTTTTGTGTTTTTAAATTTTTGGTGACCGTGGCTTGATTTTAAAACTTATGTCTCACTTCTGTTACCATAACATTAAGATATTACTGATAAATTTCTTCAATGTGATTAGTTTGAGCTCAAACATAATTCATTGCAAAGTTAAAATTTCATTCTGACTTACTGAGATGGCAAGAAGTGGCATATCTATAGCATCAGAATGCATTTAAGCTCAACACAGTGTTAGTAAATTGGTGCATATCATGTAACTATTTACTCAGTGTTTATGGATTTTAATTCTGTCCTCTAAATTGTGGCTGCAATGATGCTGAAGCTTTTGGAATATATCAAATCAAAACAGGGTTTGTAGATTTGTCCTTTCCAAGGCAGTCATTTTGAGAAGCTATTTTATCAGATTATCTCCAATGGAGATTACTATGCCAAAGAAATAGGGTAATGTTAACACAAATGTGACTAGGCTAACAGTGTAATAATACTGAAAATGTCCAGAGTACAGCAGGTTCTTTCTCTGTTAGAAAGCTTAATTCTCCCAGGATAAGCTGCGTGCACCCCTCCACCTTGCTATGAAAATTCTTATTGTCCTTTGTTGCTACTTTGCACCCCTCAAATCAAAGGACATGGATATTCTCTGTATTTTATCCATCTTGTTAAACACTTTTGGTAAACCTAGTTATTAAAAAACATATGCATATATATATTGTTGATTTATGTATGTTTGAAAGTCTTACTAACTCACATCCTTACAAGATAGGATGTATTTTCTCTTTTCCTAGAGAAAACTGTCCTTTTAAGCAAGAGCTTTGAACTTTACTTTTGGACGACAAATCTCTAAGTGGGGTGATAGGTTTACTTTCCTCCCTCCTTTTCCCCTAGTCAGCCAGGCAATGTATTTTCCAAAGATACCAGTGCCTCAGGAATGTTATGTTATTTCATTTCAGTGGGGATCAGGGGGTTCTACCTTTATTTATGGTTGTCATTTTTATGCTTTAAACCTCACAAGCTTTCTCTGACTATAGAGTCATTCATATATCCTGAAAGAAGTTCAGATAATTTACTGTTGCAGAGCAGAGTTTTCCTCACAATGGCATGAAGAATTGCATGCTCTACTCCTCTTTATTGCTTGTGGGCCAAATCCTGCCCTCATTTACACCACTTCAATAATAAATAACCTCATTTGAGAGCATTAATGTGTTGGTTTTTTTTTTAATTTGATTGAGGAGAAAGAAGAAATTACTGAACAGCAGTCTAGAAAGTCCTCAAAGGTAAGGTAACCTGTGAGGGCAGAATGTCCAGTGATGTTAACAAAAAGAATAAAAAGTATCTATGGAGTGAGTACTAAGATAAATTATGGGTCACATCCAATTTAGCATTTCTTTAATGCTGCCTGTCTTTAAATTTTGGAGAAAATCACCCCCCAAAAAATATTTAATTGGAGAATACAAATTTGCACAGGTTAGCAGTACCAGCACCTTCAACTGCCTCTGTGATCTTGCACTCTAGCACATAACACTTCATCGAAGAGCATTAATGCTTATCATCACTCTTCCCTGAGCAGTCTGCAAATGATGACAACTTCAAAACCTTGTCCCTCAAAGAGACAAGTCAGAGCTATGGGTTGCAAGGCAGGTGTTCTCTTCCCCCAATCTGTCGGGTGGTAACAGACTGCAGCTGTCCCTCTGCCTCCATCACTCCAGCTGCATCCAGGCCAAGGGACCTCCTAGCAGCAGCTCCCACTTGTCTTCGCAGGAAGCAGGCAGGGGACACAGGGGTGGACACGGATAGCATGAAGTCTTGGATTTGAGGAGTTCAGAAGTGCTCCCAGAGCCCCTCTTGCAGGTGGAAATTAAAGTCATGTCCCCTTGAGAGTGTGAAAAGGCAGTATGACATTAAAGAATAAAGGAAATGGGTGGAAATGCCGAGGAAAGAAAGTATCCTTGAAAACAGAAGGGATTTGAGAATGGCATATAGTTCAAAATGGAAAGGGAGTTGAGGGGAAATGATACAAGGAATCTCTGATTTATGCACTGAACTGAAGCTTCAGTTCCAGAATAGATGACACCTTAATAGAAAAATTGGTTTGTGGACCATAAGGCTGTGTTCCCTCCCAGTCATAGCTGCATGAATCAATTCCCTGTCCCATTCATCATCCTGCAGTACTGCAGTGGCAATGACAGAGGTAGTTCAGGCTGAAAAATAGTATTACAGGAGCTTCTACTTTATTTTTACATAAAATGTGATTTAATAGGTAGGAAGCGTAAGAAAATTACTGATCTCTATGCAATCTTCGTTGTAAAACATAACTTTGATGGCCAGAGAAATCCTCATTAACTCCCAACCAAGTAAAAATCAGTTTCATGGCAAGTTACTTAAACACTCTGGCTCAGATGGTATAAGTAGTTATAAGCCTTATTGACAGGTGGGGATCCTTTATCCCCTGGGTCACAGATGTGATTAATCCTTAAGCAAAGTTCTTTTGCATAGTTCTTTTAACTTTATAGCATTAAGTATGCAGCAAGTAGTAATAATTTTCTTATGCCTTACTTGAAGAAAAAGAGTATATAGAAAAGACCTCTAAATATAACTAGCAACTAGAAGTTATTAATGCACAAGTATCTGTTATCAAATACAAGGACAAGTGGGACAGAGCTTGAGGACAAATCACTTCATGGTCTAAGAAGTAAGTTCATCATGGGAGATGAACAGCTATGGGAAACAACCTGTCAAGCTAAACATTTTGGTGACATTTTGTGTATATATACTTGGAAAATATGATGCATAAATACTTTATAAAAGCACAAGTTGAAATAAAGAAACTGTTTCTAAATGAGTTGACTTTCATAAATAATTTCACTAATCCGGAAAGCGTATAGGTTTGTAGTTACAAATTGTGACCACCTATACATAAAGAAAAAAAAGGAAAAGAGAATAATATTTTCAGATCCATTTTGTTAGCCCTTCAAATCTGATGTACCAAAAAAAGGGCCTGCATATGAAATATGCAGAGTGGGTACGAAATAAAGCATCTGGGTAACATTCATTCATAGCGCCAACCTCTACTCAAACTTAATCCTTTAAAAACCTTAGCTCACTGTCTTGGAGTTTAAAAATGTTCACTACGCTTTTATTCAAGGCTATTCTAGAAGCTTAAAACAAATAAAGCTGGGATTCTTAAATTTTTTTAATACCATGAAAGGAATCTGTTTTCCTTCTTCACTTGCCTCCCTGACACCCTCCCCCTTCCCCCCCTATTATTTACTTATTGTTTACTTATTTTTATTACTGTAAATAGATGAATACATTTCATCTGGAACTGGAATCAGTTTGTGTAAAAATCAAGACATTTTATTCTTTAAAAAAGCTACTATTTTGATTCAACTGGGAAGACTATATAGCACAGGTTGCTTAGAGGATCCATGGAATCTCCATCTTTGGAGATACTTAAAACTCAGCTGGATGCGATTCAAAGTGACCCAATTAACTGGGATGTTAGCCCTGCTTTGAGTAAGGGCTTGGACTAGATGACTTTCAACTTAAGCTAGTCTGGTGCAGTATAACAATCGTTTTTGCTACAGGAAGAAAGAACAGAATTTCACAAGGAAAAAACTCTTTTTTTCTACCTAAAGAAAAGAGTACCTGAAGCCTGAATTCACATACAATGTGACCCAGAGGCGTATACCCTTATGAATTTAGTATATGAATGAGATATATATGTCTACAGATTTTTATGACGTACTTTGTAATGACACTAGATACAAAACCTGGCTCTGAGATAATCTCATGCAGAAGGGAACATGCTTTTAAGAGCCATTTCAGAGTGTAGTATGAACACATAGAGGATATGAGGGGTTTATCAGTTCAGCACCCTTCCTGTCTTCCCTCTCCTGCCTGAATATATGCACCTTTCACCCTGGCCAGTACAATTAATTTCTTGAACCTGCTTCCAATAAGTTAAATATATTAACACAATTTATATAAACAAAATAATATGCTAAATTCCTAAGCTTCTTCAGGAAGTGTCTGAAAATGCATCTCATCACATAGGTAGCTTTTAATGCATGTATTCTTAAAAGGAGTTTGGTTAACTGTGGTGAGTTATGAATACACTCACATATACAAATAGAGGAGCAGCCAGAGAGGTAAGAGAGCTGGATGCCAGTTTATATTTGTGTCTTTTCTTCTGCCACGGAGGCCTGTGTAGGTAAACACCTCACCTCAGACTTATAATTGGTGCTCACTAGCACATATTCTCCATTTGCTGAAAGAACCTTTAAAGACCAGGGACTAGGATTTGGAGAAGTGCTAAGCTTCAAAATTGCACAGTTAATTGAGGAGATTTAATTTTTTTAATTCCTTACTGTCATATATTTGGAAAAATTAGGCCATGTATGTCTCAAATTGTTAATTTTATGTTAGCAAATTTGTTTGACCTTTAATATCTCCATCCTTGCCCTTCTGGTCTAAAACATATGGAAAATGTAATTCTTTTAGCTCAAAGATTCTCAAAGAAAATTAATATTTGTGAAGCATTCAAAAATGACAGAAATCAGTATCATATATAAATCCCTGTAAAAAGCTGAGTGCTTTTTGTAGTGAGAAGTGAAGATAATGAAGAAGATAGTTATACTATAGCTTTTAATTATAGGGCACTGCTCAGAGCTATATGGAAAAATAGCATCCATTTGTGTAATTAAAGACTGTTCAATGCATATGCAAAAAGGGGGCCAAATCAAACTTGTGCAGACATCCTATCACTTTTTCCAACTGCTTGAATTTACACAATATTATTTTAATAAACTTTCTGTGTACGCAGTCAGAAGAGAAAATACCGACATCCCAAGACTCAAAAGTAGTATAGCACACTAGGAATAGAGTCCATCTCAAGATTCTGTCAGTAGATCTGTGGAAATATAGACGACCTCTGCAGTAAGTTGAAAACTAGACCTCAACATCCCTTCTTTAGAAGATCTGATCAGAAAAAGGAATTATTGCTGACTTGAAACTTTATTTGGAAAAAGGAGGCTAACTCATAATATGATCTCAGTAATGCTCTGTTTTGAAAAATAACTTATTTAACTTTCTTTGAATATCAAAAACAACTAAATATGCAAGCCTTAGAGTAATGAGAGTCATAATTAATTATTTTAAAAGTAAACTGGAGTAATTAAAACGCTGATTTTAATAGTTCTTATTCCTAGGATTTCAACAAGAAAAGAAAATGACAGTGTGGTTTCTTGTGACAAAGGAAGAGTTAATGTTCCAAAAATAACTTTTTCTCATCCACAAGGTTTATAATTTTTTTCTCCTCCAATAGTAATTCAGGATGGCCTAAATGTATTTGATAGATGGCAATTGCAGAAATGTACACTGCTGTCAAAAA
The DNA here is from genome assembly GCF_001431845.1 of Calidris pugnax. Taxonomy (NCBI): domain Eukaryota; kingdom Metazoa; phylum Chordata; class Aves; order Charadriiformes; family Scolopacidae; genus Calidris; species Calidris pugnax. The sequence continues at coordinate 50,116,776 of NW_015094506.1, forward strand.
CTTGATCAAGGCTTTAACAGCTTGATATTTATATGACACATAATTGATGGAAATTACAGAAGGGCACACCAGAACACACAAAGAAGCTAATTCTTTACATGAAGTTTTGTTTTTATCTTTTATTTACTGGACTGAATCGCTGAAATATGCATAATTTTCTAACATTTCACACTGTTTGGTAAATGCAGATCCTTTCATAGGATAGAATCAATAAATTGATTCCTGTCCTGTAGGGGCAGGACAAGGAACAACAGTTTTAAACTGAAAGAAGATACATTTAGGTAGGACATAGGGAAGAAATTTTTTACAGTGAAGGTAATTAGACACTGGCACAGGTTGCCCAGAGAAGTTCCAGATTTGCTGTCATTGGAAGTGTTCAAGAAGATCAAGTTGAATGCGGCTTGTAATGCAGTAGAGTAGTGCAGGTTTCAGGAGTTTATTGATGTTGGTTTTCTGCTCATGTAAGGTTAGCCATCAAGCTCACAAGACTTTACAGTGTCATACGGCTGATCCCCTGTTTGTCCTCTATTTTGTGTGTAATCCAAGAGAACTGTGCAGCAATTTGCTTCTGAAGAGCACCAAAGTCCTAGTCCTTGTTCTATCCCTAGGAATTTTATACCTTTAGAAAGTAAGAGAGAGTTACTGTTAGTTTATCTCTTCAAGATGTAACAAGTTTCCAGGGATCTATAGCTTCTGTCTTTTCATTTCAAATATCAAACACAATTTAAAGAGAATTAATAAATAAAAAAGATACTTTTAATCAGATTAGCAACAATATCAAAGGCCTGTTATTTTGAAGCTAGTTCTGTAAAAACAGTTCAGTTTTGCAAGAATAAAGTTTTAAATAAAAATAAAATAAGAACAGTAAAAATATTAAAAGTGAGGTGAGAAGGCAAAGGTTTTGTTCCTATTCCATTTTTTGGATACTAGGAAATATGATTTATGGCAGCTTATAATGTGTTTCGTCTCAGGGAAAAAAAAAAAAAAATCATTTATTTTAATAGAAAAGGATTTATCCAGTCAAAAAGTCTGCCTACACCAGCTCCCACAGAAACTTTTGATTACAGCATACTGCTTTACCATTAATGCATACCATATAATACACTGAATGAAAATGCCAGATTTCATCCTCTGACTTCCATTTAAAAAACCACAAAAGTTGAGACTCAAAATAGGCATAATGATTTGAGGATTTGGTTCTGAGTGACAGATAAATCAGGAGGAAGTCTACTTACACTGGTCAATCTTGTAACAGAAACATATTTAAACAGAAGGATATAACGAGCCGAGAAACATGAGTCTATCTGAACAACCCATCAATTCCACAGAACAGTCCTACTCGTCTTACTAATTTTCTGGTTCTTAATCATTAGGCTGTTGCCAATTGCTACTTGACAACTATGAGTACAGCATTAACTATAAGAGTGAAAGTGTAATATTTTAAAATAAGTTAAATGTCTAGTCACATAATATATGAATTCAGTATTTAATGACTTAAGAAGCTTCAGCTTCCTAAATATTCAAATTTCACAACTGCTGAGCTTCATTGTCTAAAGGAAGTGCTGAATGTTGACGAACACCGAACATTAGAAAGGATTTTGATTTAGATCTCAACTCTGAAAATATTCTTCTAACAGTGGAACATCTAGATTGCCACATACCTGAAAATAGGATTCAACTATCTCCGACACATCTTGAACATATTTTTGTTTTATAAAAGAGGCAATTCATCAAACTGCAAAACAATATATCCTATGCGATGAAAGTGCTATTGGAAATCCTCCAAGTAAGAAAGTAAATATTTTATAACAAAGAGTAAAGTTTTCAAAAGTGACTTTGTGGCTTGAATAAAGTTAATAACTTCAAGGACTTTTAGGCATCTTACTGTTTGGTAGCTTTTGAAATTGTGTTTCAGGCTCCTGGGTCAGGAAAGGTCAGATTTATTAACACCAGTAGAGGGACTGGTGATATACATTTAAACACTCATGATGGAGACACTTAGGTTTCAGTTAGACAGCCCAGCTTCCCTTAAAATCAGTGGAGAAAGGAAAAGATGTTGTTGCAATACCACTCACCTCCTCATGATATTGATATCAAAATAAATCAGACAAGTTCCACTTTCTGCTTATCTCTGGAAATCTCCGGGTATCTCATTGACTTCATGAGGAAACAAACGTATGTGTAAAACTAAATTTTCTGAAACCTTTTCTAGATTGCTAGACATGAAAATAAGGTTCTTGAAGGCATTTACAGAAGAAGCTAAATACCTAATTCCCATTAACATCCCTTACACAAAAAAAACCCAAAAGTACTAGAAAAGACTATTCAAGTCAACGTATCCAGGACTGAAATCAATGGAATTTTAGTTACTCTCTAGCTTTCCAAAAGCCTACTGAACTTTTGAAGTCTAAAAACTTAACCTTACTCCTATGTATATTCCCTTAGGTATATTTAAGAAAATTATACTTTCATGTTTGGCTTTAAACTTTCTAAACCTTTCTTAGTACAATAAGTAATATTAATATATCTTCTTCAATATGTTTTAGCCATCATGATAAGAGCCAATTTACTAAAATTTTGCATGTTTTAAGCACATAAATTTTAAGTGAGTTACTTACTGCAATGCCTGAATTCCTTAGTCAAGGAAAAGCATAAAGTGTTTTTGAAACCCTTTAGAGCTACATCATGTTCACCTAATTTATTGACCTAAACTAAGACAGACAATTTTATGAAAACATTCAAATACTACTGCTTTCTAGCATTTACTTTTCAATGAATGGTAGAATGTACGAAAAAAAGAGCTGTTTATTAGGTACCTAAAGTGCAGGTGAGATTTAGTCTCAGTGGCATAGACAATTTTGGTTTTCTTCTACTCAAATTTAATAAAAGCACATTTACAGAGATATTAAAGACAATGCATTGAAACAGGACATACTTTTAGGATAACAAATATTAAAGACAATGCATTGAAACAGGACATACTTTTAGGATAACAAAATGTATCTCAGCAAAGTGCATCCTAATGTGAAGGATATGGGAAAACAATAACAATTAATTAAATAGGAAAATAAATTAATAAATTATTAATAAATAAGAAAAAGCATTTATGAAAATTCCATCTTGGAGTCTTGCAGTTTAAGGTGTTTGGTTTTCTGATTTAATTTTACTTCTATATTTGACCTGGACCTTTTGAAGGTAGAATTTGAAAAAATATTTTTAAGTTCTCAGATGAAATGTGCTGCATGAATCAAGAGCATTGTTGTATCACTCATGATGTCAAGCAGCTATATCACACCTAACTGTCGTTGCCAGGCAATTTAGTATTTATCAAGGCAGCTGAATGATCCTGGGATCTTTCAACTCCTCTGTCTTATTCAGTAAAAAAGCCTTGTATGTCAAAGGAAAAACAAATAGCACTTTGACTTGAGGAAGCACGCCTTTCACCATAGCATTAAATTCCAGCATATCTTTAAAGGCAATAGAAAAAAGAAATATTGATGGAGGGTTCTTTAAAAATAATATTCCCAATAGAAGTTTTGTAATAAATGCTTCCTTTCAGTATGAAAAGGGACATATTCAACTCTTTGTTGGAACCAGTGCATCACAGCAGGAATAGCACATGGTAATGGAGCTGCAATGATACTCTGCACATATGGAACCAGCAAATTAGGCCAACTTTTTTAATTGTAAAAAATGATTGAATCCCTTCCATTTCAATCTAATAGTCATTTTCCCGAACAGCAAGCATTAATGACTTCCCTGACTAATGAAAATTAATTGCTAGCCCGCCTTGACAATTACATTGTGATCGATCAAGTTTAAAGGAGCTGCAAGGGTCATTTGCTGTAATTCTAATGCAATCCATTAAACCTGCAGCAGATGATAACCTTTAACTTAGTTGCATATTAGGGAATACTAATGGCAACTCTAGATGTCACTGTTTATACAAGAGGGAATACATCATATTGTCTGTTTCTCCTAACGCTCTTGAGGTGTTGCTGTTTCTCAGCAATTCCTCTTGACATCAGACTGCAGCATCTCTATAACCTTATCAAGGTGCTATAAAGGCATAGTTATACAAATCCAAAAAACCAGTCTGATAGTGCTTAGCCCATTTCAGGGTAAGGCTCCTGGCTGTTACACAAAACTGAGTTGCAAAATGAGGGGCAAATTTGCTAAGTCTTGATGGAATACACTGTCAGAGAAATAGATCTAAAGCACGCATCATATTTTATTGGTCCTGCAGAGGCCATCAGCTGTGCTACACCCTTGAATGTGCTCTACTGCCTCTTAGACAAAGTGGAGTTCTAAAACAGGGTTCAAATTTGTGAAGAATTATTGAAGGGGTTCATAGTGAACAACAAATGTAATTGGTACTAGAAAACTAGAACCACACTGTATACCCCTGAGTGCTTTTCCAGGCACATCATCCAAATGTTTGCAGCATAGACATACTGAATTAGGGTTTTTCAACTGGAATTAAAGGCAGATCACATTGAATCTAAAATCAAAATGCAGCAAACTAAGCAAACAAAAAAAGAAAGTTCTTTAAATTGAAGCTTCGTAGACTTCTCAGTTAATTTGAGCCCTCCTATACAATTAAATGCATTTTTTGAGAAATTTTGACAAGATTTTCACAAGATGAGAAAGTAGTGCTTGAAGAAGTGAATTAAAGAATTAATTCTAATCTAATTCTAATCTGTTATTAATTAATTTGCTACTTATTTTTAATCATATGGGGGCAGGTACTGAATTTAGACTTTTATCTAGGACTGACTGTTTTATATATATACATAGAAATACACACATATACAGTCTTACCTCAACGTCTCATTTCAGAGGCTGTGGAATTTTGTCCTAACAAAAGAATTGTACAGTTTGATCCAGTACATGTTTTTGCACAAGTGGAGATGCATATTTTGTATGCCAGTATATGCATTTGTGATGAAGTTACTGGAAGAAATCATGACCTTATTCTTTAGTTCTTTAAACAAAGACAGTCTGGGGTTATTTGATCTCTTGGAGTTTATTCCACTATCTCCTAACTACTATGCTAACTATTTGTAGAAAGACTGGTGTCAGATACTCACACCTTGACTGCAAGCAGAAAGTGCAAGAGTTCCTGCAACGGTGCCCACTCACACAAGTGCGAGTCTATAAAACCCAAGGAAATTTGGAAAAAAACATTCCCTGCTGCATCTCTTACTCACATCTAAGGCGATCAGCCTACAGTTATCATAGCAGAGATTCCCAAAAGAGGATTTTCTGTAGGTTTACCAAAAATAAGCTCAGAAATATGATAAGGAATACACAGATTCCATCTAAATAGTATCTTGAAACAAATTAATCAGATTTGAAAGGTAAAACAAGGATTCTAATACACACTCTATTATGATGGCATCTCTCAGGTAGACTTTGGTATTTGTTCTTTGTACAAGAAGAATACTCACTTAACAGAAGCCAGTAAAAAATTCTTTTTTTTTTTGATGGAAAAAAAGGTACAAGGAAATATACTATCAACTAGTATAAATAATAATGCTACAGCTATACATGAGAAAAGTGTAGTTACTGAAGCTAGGCAGAGCTTTTGTGAAGCAATCAGCATCATACTAAGAGCCAATGGTCAGCAAGGATTAGAATTTTTGAAGTGTATCTGAAAAACCTGTATTTAATGCTTTTCCCATACTATGAGAAGAGTTACCTATTTTTAGATTTGCTTCTAGTATGGTGAAAGCGTGCACTCAGACAAATATAAACTGGCAAGAATTTCATGAAAACCAATTAAGTTATTGTAAATTGTAGTTATTGTAGAGTTATAACCAAGATTAGATATTAGTAGACAGAAATGTATTTGAAACACCACAGAGATATGAGTTCCTTCAGACTACAGCAGTTTCATTTTTTGTAAAATGAATTGTGAGGATTAGGTTTGGGTGCAATAGTCTGTGATAGATTACTAATGGTCTATAAAGGTTTCCCATAAGTATCATCAGGAAAAATCCACACTCAGCCAGGAGACAGGAGAAAACTACACAATTGCCTGCTACAGCATGACTATATTAAACAGTGATAAAATATTGGGAGTCTCTCCAGATATTTCTGCTCCATATTAACACTCTTGGAGTGCTAATATCTTTTTTTTAACTTCTATCTTTTTGGCGCACCCACCATTAGATATAATATGTACTTTATCTTAGCCATGGTTTGCCTGACATATTTCTCAGCCAAAATATACTGCTGCACACTGATTATGGAAAGTGGTCTAAAACCCACATTCCATATAAAGTTTTCCTATTACCAATCACAATGTAAGAGCTTGCTAAAATCAATGAAATGATTTTATAGGCCTTATTGATTTTTACCAAGACTATGACATGAATAGAAGCTTCAGATTTAGTAATGAAACTATTTTATCATATGCCTAGCTTATGTGTGAAAGCATTTTGACGGATGTCAACAGCTTTCATATTCTTCAGATTAAACATGTGCTTATCTACTATACCGAATCAAGACTTTCATGTCTACTCCTCAGACAAAACTTTTGCCTTTAGTCAAATCTCAGCTCAAGTATACTTATGGATTCTGACATTTTCAACTAGCCACCACTTAAAAATGAATCCTCTGACTAGTTACGGTTCTGAGGCACTTTAGAAACCATGGCATGTAAAGTAAATAGTCTCATTTCATTCAGTAAAGGTAAAAACCACACTATTATCAAGTTTGACACTGCTGATGTGGAAAAAAATTAAGTATTGCAACAGGTTATTAAATTGTTAATGGCCACATTCTATTCTCAGGTTTGTGGTTTGATGCAGTCTGGGCAAAATGTCAAACTGTATCAACATTAACAGCTTCTGACAAGCTCAAAGGAGAAAAAAAAAAAGAGTTGAATGAATAAGCTGCTCTGTAAATAAAGAGACATTGTAACCTTTTAAAGTGAGAGAGAATTTAATTAAGAAAATTAACACAGACTTTTGAGAGACTGCAGTTTTCTGAATCTCATTCTTCTGTCAGGAGAAAGTTGTATTCCTTAATAATAAGAAGCAGTAAGTGCCTACTCTCTGATCAAGAATTAGTGATATCATATAGACAAAAAGGGAGAAGAATAAAGTTTGTGAATTTGCCTTTTTCCATTTATGCATTTTTAGTTTATATGATATCAATGTCAGAGTGGAGAAAAATGAGAAAAAAAAAGTTACAATACTTTTTGAATCTTAGAAAAAAACAATATTAGGCACATCAAGTGATTTCTCATTCTGATTTAAATTGGTTTCCATGAGGAGAGAGGGTTCCACTACTTTCATTTCACAGAAAGGGATAATGAAGCATAGCCAAGAGTGTATCAATGGCCTGGCCAGGATGAAAATCAAAATTTTGTTTTCACTTCTACTTCTAGTGGTGCATCTGAGGACCAGACTGACTTGAATTTTAGCTGGTAAGATTTATTAGTTTCTTACTCTCCAGCTTAGAAAAACAAATGTGAATTTATGCAGTTTTTAAAGTTTAGTTCTAAACCATCCTGTTTCTCAGAACAGGTTTCTTCCTCAGTTGCTGCATTTCGCCCTATTTTCCATGTAATATCTCCTGGACAAGGAGAGCGATCAACTTCTCTTGTGAGTTAGTGAGTGAAGTAGTTAATTGGACTATTTTAAAATTATTATATCCTGATGTTTTAATCAAATAAACCTTTTCAATATATATTTAGATTTGGAATTTTGCAGAAAGATTATCAGACTACTAAAAACTGAGGTCTATATAAATGTTTTTATTTTTTTGCAAAAGAAGAAATGAAAGAATGAATTATAGGCAGAACGAAGAAAGGAAGAAGGGACGAAGGATTATGGAAGGGAAGGAAAGAGAGGAAGATAAAGAAAAGGTAGATTTTTCTATTGTTTCAATCATAAATGAACAAATCATTGTGTGGATTTTTCCAGATATTGTAATGATTTTTCCGATCACAGCTAAAATTTCAAAAAAAGTATACAGAAAAGAATTTCTTTTCTTTCCTTTTTTAAATTTTCATCACCATTCTGTTAAAAAGAACCAAACAACAAACTCCCCCAAAAAACAACACAAAGAGAGAGAGAATAAAATGGTCAAGGTAGACTTAGTCCAAACAGAATAATGCCATCTAATGTTATAGTGACTTCTATTTTTGTAACGAACAAGATAAATTTTAGGTGCTAAGTAAGAGAGAAAAGTTGAATGTAAGGGTAGACATTTTGGGTTTGCACAGCCTTATTGTTCTTTAGACTCTAAGTATATCAGTGAGTCTGCACTGACTACAAAGGGAGCTTAGACTTCTTGGCCATATATGGAGACATCCATGAGAAACATGAGACGTCTACAGTTGGGTGTCTAATTCCAGAACCAAATTCCACCCCAAATGGTTACATGCACAGTTTATAGTTTTGTCTCTGTACCATATACAAAGTTAATCTTTTATGCGTTTCCACGTAGAGTTCTAATTCGTATAGACAAGGAAACAATCTCATCTTGAGAAGAACAGCTCAGCTGTCTTTATCTCAGGAAGCTGACACTGTTCTCTGCTTCTAATTAATCTTATTCCATCAGCTCATTCCAACAGCTGGGAAGGGTTTTCCTTCTGAGGATTGAAGCAGTAATGCTTCACTAATCTGACAGTATCAGATCTTTGCAGCTGGTAGACAATGAGCACATGTGTCACCTACACTTCAGCCTTCCATTGAGCCATGCAGCCCTGTCATGGAAGTATCTTCCTCTTCCCATAAAAGCATTAAGTGGGAAGACTGCATTCCACACTTGGAACACTGCTTCACACCACAAAGCAGAAAAGGGCAGTTATTGGACCTATGTATATCTTTTATTCCTTCTAAGTTCATCTGCAATTAATTTCAGTTTCTGTTGAGCATCTTCTCTTTACAGTGCAAAATAAACATTAAAGAACAATGGGAACTTTGGCTCTGCAACTGCATTTCTGCATAAAGACACCAAGGCTGTTGTGGTTTGGGTTTTTTTTTTTTTCTCTCTATAAAACTGAGGCTGTTATTTTCAACACAGAATGCTTTGTTTGATAACATCTTAAAAATGTTATTGATCCTGAAGCTTTAAGTAGAACATTTGTTAGCTTTATGCTCTGCCATTCACTCTGCAGTTTACAGAGATGTAACTGTTATGGACATTCCTTATTATAGAAGGTTTATCACAGTAATTTATTTGGAGACTGATGCTTCAAGAATGTGAGCAAGTCCTGCACAATACACTAACCATCCTTCATTTAGTTTGATTGTTGACTGCCTTTATCACATTGCTGGATCAGATCACAAATATGCAGCTGTTCTTTGAACTTTTGTATGTTTTGCACCACCATATTTATGGCAGCTGTAAAATGCTGTGAATCAGCCAAGGGCTAGACCAGTATACTCTTTAAAGCAGCAGGTTTTTTTCAATAGTCTCAAAATAAATTTTGATGAGGACAGCAATGAATATTACTTTTCTTTCTTGGTGACTGCACTGAAAATGCAGAAATTATTTGTTTAATATAAAAAAAATATATAAATTGTTAGGATTTATGAGAATGTAAATATTAACCCACATGTTAATTTTGGCTAAATTCTGAAAGAACCTCAACACTTCTTTCCATGCTTTCACTGAACCTTTACTACAAAGCCTCCGATTCAGTTGTGAGCAGCCAGAAACACTGACGTGTTTACCAATATTTTAACAACAAATAAAGAAAGAGGGAATATATTTATCATGTCTTGTTAATCTAAGGAGCTAATTTCACCTATGACGATTAAAGAAGCTCCCTGATATGCCTTCTTCTTATCTCTTTCTATGACTCAACATTATGTTTAATCAAGACAGAAAGTGTAGAGTGAGGCTTTTTCTTAATCTGATTACCAATAAATTAATGTTATACTTGAGTCAATATATGGAATATGTTTCATTAAATAGCACGTTTTGGAATCTGATTTCTTTATGTACACCTTTGAACATCTTTAAACCTATCTGAGCTGCAACTTAATGGCGGGGCTACCACATTTAGCCAGGCCAGGAGTACTGTTAATATCACCATTTATTATCACATTTTGCAGACAGCTGCTTTCAGTAACAGTGCAACCTGAATATGATAATTTTCTGAGAGTGGTCCTGATCCACACGGGGATGAAAAAAAAACACTTCAAAGCACAAAGTCTTATTTACTTTTTTTAAAAAAAAAGTTTGGTTTTTTTCTCTACATTGCTCTTACTTGCACTTAGAAGGAAAAGCATTATGAGATCCAAAGCCTACAACAGTTGGTAGACGTCTTTGACCTCTTGGTCGAAGCACTTAGCTGGAATATGATGTGTTGAGACTGAATAATTTCCACTCTGAATTGGCAACAATGTCACGTTTGCCACATATATACACCATAATCTCTGTTCTATTTTTTATGAACAATTTTTTTATGAGATAGAGTGACTTTTTTTTTTCATACAAATGAAATGGACTGTCTGTAATAATTAGGGAATATTTATATTTATTAACCACTGTTCTCTAAATCTTTAGTTATTATCAATCCAAGAATATTTCTGTGAAGGCTTTGCCTTAAAATTAGGTTTCAGTACATCTTTTTTTTTTATAACTACCTTTCTTCAATACTGACTGTTAATTTGTCTGCAAATTTATTGTTTCCTCCTCTTTCATAAATTGCGATAAGTAAATTAAATTATCTATGAATTCTCCAGAATAATGACAGCCAGATTCAGTTTCTTTTTACTGTGTTGTGAATAAACAGAAATTCAAACTAAATTGGGAAATATTTTCCAACGCACGTGAATAGGATTAAACCTCAAAGAATTTAAAATAATTTTGAATTTCAATAACCCATTGTACTGCTATGTCCATCTGTTTAGAATATTCTACACTTTATGGTCTAAAGTAAGATGCTCATATCCGTGAAAGCAAAAGAGCTTCTCAGGCATTAAGAGGTCAGTGATCTGCTGAGAAAGAAAAGCAGGATGTCAACATCTTCAATAATAATCTTGAAGACCATAGCATATTTGAAATGTGCTTTTACTAAATAAAAGGATGGGTTTCTAAATCATGGCACCTAACAGAGTTCAATGTCTAAGAAATCCACTGAAGCATGAGTTGTCATTGACACAAACTAGACATACATAGAAGGAAGAGTGGAATAACTGTCCCATTTTACAAATTTTTTCAAGTGATTTATTTGCTTCAAATGCAACTACTGAAAAAACATGATAAAAGGTACCCTTGGGAAAATTAATAGGCATGCTTTTATAGTTATGTACATCTTTCATCTCACTTTATATACAAATACACTATTTTCCTCTGGTATTGAAATCTGTGTTTCTTGTATGTTGTACACAAAAATTCATGATGTCAATAAATATTTGCTCTAGTGAGAATGTTTTTTATGGGTAGAACAGCTTAAAAACACATTTACCATAATTCACCAAGTTTCTGTGTGAGTTACTTTGCAGACCAAATTACTTGGGAATCAGTTCTTCAGACAATGTATATACTGTACTCTTTTAGACCCCTGTAAGAACCCTATAAGGAAACTCATTAATTTAGGCTAACTCAGAGTCAGTGTGTTCAAAAGAAAAGATATTAGAAAAGATATTTCACCATTCTCAATTGTTTAGAAGCCCCCTTCCCCAAATCTACTCTTTTCAGAAATATGCTATAAAGCATGTACAAGCCAGATTTTCTGACACAGCTACCCCAAGCAGCTAAATTTCAGCCCAAGAATCTTCACGAATCCAGATGATGTGAAAATCAGAGATACCACAAGCTGACTTTTACATCCCAGCTCATGCTGGTAGAGTTGACAGTTTAAAGTAAAACCCTCAAAACCACTCAACCTACCCTTTAATTTGTAACCTGAGCAACCTTGACCAGGAGCCATCAAGCAGCAGTGAACATGGAACCTCATTTCATTGACTGAGAAGTCCGTTTTCTGGTCTTGTGTATTCCCTCTGCACTTCCTGAACTGCGTTAAGGAAGTAGGTATTAACTATAAAACTCCATTTAGATTGTTACCAGTTCAGATTCTCCATCAGGCATAGACAGCCTCTAAGCAGGCTTTAATTCTTAATGGCTCTAACCACAGTATAAACTGGCTGCTCAGCTGGTATCCTGCATGCTAGGGTTTTTTCCAAATGACACGAAGCTTTACTGTTTCCTGGACTAGGTTCTAGGACAGAGAAATGGGGAACTGACAGCTCTACTGAACACAAGAGAAAAGACAAGCTGGAATATCTTTAATAAGGCCTAACAATAAAATAGATAAATCCTGGATATGTAAGTCCAAATGGACTTTTCAGCACTCTGGCAGCTGCCTAAATGTTGATTTAAAGATGGTGGGTGGATATTGTATTACCAAATCTATGCTTAGAAATAGAGCTTGTAATTTGCTGAATCAAGAAAAAAGATTGTCTATCTGAGTATGTGTTGCCAGTGAAGATCAGATAAATCTCAAAATGTAAGCTCCAGGCATTTACAACTAACCATTGCAACCCCACCAGTCCAAATGTTAAATATGAATAATTCAAATCTTTTGATATGGATATTACCTTGATTGGAAAATAAAGTCTGTATTGCTGAAGAAAGAGTTCAATAATGGAAAATTAAACTAATGTTCCCATTGGGGCAATATCTATTGACTACTAATTCAGACCCATTTTGGCTCCAGGCATCAGTGTTTGGACAACACCATCTGTAAAGTGTCAGCCACACATTCAAAATAGCAAAGGAAGAAGAAAATTGGGTATGAAAATTGGCATTTTTAAGCCAGAGCCTTGGGAACACTTAATTTTGGGTTCAACCAACACCAAGATGAATATTTTTTAAGCATAGAGCACACCTAACCAACAGACAGCTGTGAATGATTTGCTCTACCCTTAACCATAAAATTCAACATGGTGTGCCAAGAATCTGAATTATGAGGCAAAGGGAAAAAGGGGAACCGGCTTCCAGTAATGAAGTGTCACCCACAAAACAGAAGAAAAATAATTGGAAAAGCTATGGTTATCTCCAGTCAAGGAGTTTTCCGTAACATAGGATGACATAAATTCAATCCAAAACCACGTATTTGGTCTTGCATCAGCCTTGCAAACCATAACCTACTTGATGGTGGAAGGCTTCCTGCTGAAACAGAAAAAGTCACTTAATTTCCAAACTTCCATTTCCCATAAATCATCTTTTCCAAATGATGTAATAATGCATTTCACTTGCTTGCATGATAAGCCCAGTTACAAAGATGTTATTTACCCTTGCAAAAATTTCTGAAAAAGTCATGAATGAACCGGTTTGCAGTATTTTGGATGAAGAAGAATGAGGAGCTGATGGAAGTAAACCAGGTAATATTTAAATTTAGATTTTTACAGCATATCTTGCCTTTGTGTGCTCTCCTAGCCATCTGATATGGCAGCTTGGCAATCCTGCAATAAAACTTCCTGGTCTTACCTGTAGCATAAACCAAACCGAGAGTCATTTTCAGACCAGTTGAATTTATTGTCTCTACACAGATTTCATACTATCGCTTGGCTAACAAAGCAGAAAAGAACTGCTGGGGAAGACCAGCAGGAATCTAGATGGAAAGAAATAAAAGTGAACTGAATTATGTCTCCATGTGGCATGGGAGCTCAGCAGATATAAACTTATAGAACTGTAGAAATAATTGCATGCCAGGAAGGAGTGAATAATTTAACTGGGTAACAACTGAATTTATTTCTATGTTGTTTGTTCTAATGTAAGATCTTGAGGTTCCAAGATACAATCCTGGTTTTAAAGAACTCATATGCTAAGAAAATTATTTAGCTAGAGGATGAAAGACTGCCTACAGTGGTCTGGAATTTTTGAGGAATTCTTACATAGTCAGCAACTGATTAAAAAAAAAATAAATAATTTAATTTATTTCAATAAGAAACTCAAAAAAAAGGTAAAACATAATATTTCCCATTTTGGAAGAAAAAATAACATTAATTTTTGAGTACTCCAGAGATACCATCTCCATTGCACAGACTGTGAGGTCTTATAAAGTGCAATGAAGTGACATTAGGACATTACAAAAGAAATTTCTAGAAACAATATGAGTTAAAGTCACATTTTTCTACCCTTAGCTAGTCCTTCAGCTACAAAAATACTATCCTCAAACATTACAATAAACTTGGATTTTAAATTTAGTTTTATAATAGGCTTATTTGCATATGTCCATATTACCTTTTGCCCTAATGAGACATATCATTGCAGATTATACACTTGCAACAAGCTCAGCTGTCACTTTCTGTTCAATTATACAAACTGAAGTATTTTCAAGACCTTACTTGCCTCATTGGTTGTGAAATCAAAAACTGAGTCTCAATACAGAAACACCTAATGCAATCTTTCAAAAACAGTGGTTTTTTTCTCCTTCCTTGTTAAAATAATATTTCATCAGAATTGACTCCTTTCTGAAGAATTTTTTCTTCTGTTCAATAAGGCTATTTTCAATAATCTCCATCAAACATAAATAAGTAAGTTAATTGATAATAATGTGCCTTTAGTAGACAATCTGTAAAAATAAAGAGAGATTATAAGTGAATTATTTATGTCACTGCAACTTTGCAAAAATTCAGTTCAGGACTAGAATTAGAAGCATTTAATTTTTTTTTCCATATGAAATTTCCAACAAAACATGGATTCCATTTTTATTGATTTGTCTTTTTCCCTTCTAGATATACACAGACCTGTAGAGCAATAAATTCCAAACTCATTATTTTCCACAATGATTGTTTTAAGAATGCATTCATGGTCTAAATGTATTTGGATCTGCAAAACAATAATAGTCCTTAAATGTTTCTGCAAAAGTAGTTCACAAATATTTTAATTCTGTCCTTAGTTTTTCTATAACTCATAACTAAACAGTATCACTGCAAGTGAAAACCACTATTAACAATCATACCTTTATATAGTATCTTTCATCTGGAAGGATTCTGAGGGGCTTTGCCTTTATTACTTCAATGTAAAGGTCATTCATTTCCAAATGACAGTTTCTTTATATTCTCCTTCCTGTGATGCAAAGACATAGAAATGAAAGATTCAGTGAGCTTTCAGGCTAAGCTATATTGCTTTACACTTTCCCTTTATGATTTTGGGTCACTTTACTCCCTCCACCCCCTCCCCAACAATGAAGTGATGTAAAATCAGGATTGTAGTGCCTAGACCCTAGAGCCACATTTGATTAAAAATGCAGGAACTAACATGCCATTGGCTTGCTATGGTCTTAGCATAGAGTTTATTAACCAGTTTATAAGAAACATGTTATTCATATAAGTGGCATTATTAGAAACATAAATTATGGTATAAACATAGATGTCTATTTGTAACTGCTGTGGCTTTCATTAGGACTGGCTAAAAAAATACTCCAATCAGTTGTCTCAGGAATGATCTATATTAATGTCCACGTCTTCTGTCTGTCATCTGGAATTTTTTGGCTTTCTGGGGAAAATTAAGTACTATATGAAAAGACAAGTGGAAATAAAGTACAGTCTATGAAGGAAACTGTTCAGTTCATGTTTGGCATTCCAGTACAGCTTTGAAAATTGGAGGGTGATAAAGGACTTAAAAAGAAAAACTGGGGGGAAAAAAAACCAACAAAACACACCAAAAGAACCCCTGCACCATTTTTTCATGTTCTTTTACAATCTTATAATTTTACCAATTTTAGTAAGTGCTTAAAATCATTTTACGCTTTGCTCAAACTCTAACATAAAAACAAATGCAATACTGCAATACAGAAGGTTATCATCTTTCCAATATTTTGCTCTGTAATTGTAGAAATGTAGGGGGGTTTTTTTGTTTGTTTGTTTTGGTTTTTTTGTTTGGAAATTATTTTTTTTTTAAGTTGGGTGTTATATTTTGGGTAGGAGGTTCCCTTTAAAGGTAAGACCAACAGCAATAAAATATGAATAAGTTCAACATTAGGGTTAAGTTCCAAATTAGGTCAACTGGAATTGCATACCCAGATCTTTCGATCATTTTAATTAATTCTGAATACTAATTTTTCATATATTTTTTGTTTGTTTGAATCCTTTTTTGTCCTAGACTTTGATACTCAGAGGACTAAAAAATATATTTTAAACACATTGGTGTTGTGTATCAGAAAGAACTATCATCTTACCACTGCATCAATTTTAAAAATCATCTATAGTAAGACCAGAATTAAAAAGGATCATATAGTAAAGCTTTACCTTCTCTATAAATCACATATGTAAATTCAATCACTCAGAGTTCAAGTAAGCAAGCAGCTACTGTATCCTGCATTGCATTAGGGTAGGTCATAAAGACTCACAAAGCAATTCAGAAAGTGTGCATATAGTTTAGTACGCAGTTTTCCTTTTTGTTAGACAAAACAATTTAACCCCTTACTGACATTTTTTTCCTCCTTCTCCTCACGCACCAGCAATAGGCAGCTGCCCTGGTCTACAATGTAAAATATCACAGGGTTTACAAAAATATGACCATAGCAAAGATAGAGCAAGAGATCATTGACTTGACCTCTTTCCAGTTATTTTCTCAAGTCTTTCCACAACTTCAGAAGGAGCTGTTTCAACAATATTTTCTTTTTTTTTTTTGGAGATGGCAGGGGGATTCTTAAACCCAGGTTTACTTAGAGCAGTCTGTTTCAATATTATAGATTAATTTTTCAAAGCATTTTAGAAACATCTCTGCTACATTTTTAACAGGAACGGATTGGCTTCCCTCCCTTCAAATGACTGAACATGAACAATCATGAATGAACACAGAGATTCAGAACCAAAACATACAGAGGGTAAGGGCAGTAACATGGTCACAGGAAAAAATAAAAGCCTCCCAAGAAAATGTTCAAATTATTTCCCATATAGTGGCAGCCACACAAGTGGCTGGTGCAGACAAAATGTAACTCTGTTGCCTTTGTTGAAATCGAATCCAGTCACAATCTTTATATAAGAAGGCAAGATGATTATATCACCATAAACCCGATTGCTTTCTGAAGGCCAAGATGGCAGAGCCTTGAATGGACAAAATGACATTTCCACATAGCTGCAGAATGCACATGAGAACAGACGGAACAACCAGACAAATGTTGAAGCTTGATGATGTCCTGGAAGTGCATAGGCATCCCTTACCTCAACAGGAAAGGCTTCTTTAATGAATGGTGAATTCTCTTTCCTTTATATCCCTATAAATCAGACATTTAATGTCCATACAGGTATTTTATATTAATCTTACAGGAATCAAAAAAAAAAACTTTATACTTACAAATACATTAACTTCCTCTTCTTATTGACAAAAACAAAGTAGTTCTATTAAAGTCAAATTAAGGATTTTTCTCTGCCTGTAGAGTATTGAAGGGAACAGTTGAACAGCTAATAAAATGATGTGCCATTCATGTTTTTTTTGTAGGACTGAAGCATTATAGAAGTGTTTCTTGTAACAGCTCCATCATTGACCATTCTTTCATTTACTCTTATTGCCTTATCAGTGGAAGGCTGGAGTACCCAACGGAGAGTGGTAAATTAGACTAATTTAAACACATTCATACCCATTTCTCCTAAATTTAGCTCATACAATTATATAAGAGAAGGAATTATTATGCTTCAAATATAACACATATTTACTGAGATCTATCCATAAGATCATTGTGTTGACAGATTGTTTCTGTCCTTCAAACAACAACATGATGTCTATTGAAGCTGCTAGATTATCATACCTGTGTATTCAAGAGCATCAACTGACCCAAGGATATGCCACAGTTTTAATTGCATTGGAAAAGGTTGGATTCTCTGTTCTTTTTTGTGGCCACAGAAAACATCTTGCATGCTACATAGTTATGTAACCTCCAATGATTTTGTCTTTAGAAAATAGATGAAATACACTAAATAATAAATACACTTTATGGTTTCTTTTTAATTTTTTGACAGTGAAGAAATATAAATGTTTAAGTGACCTCCAAATGTAGAATATGACCTTAGCATGTTAGTTTAGGTATTAAATTAAACACGTTCTGGAATCCTTTTTCAAGAGTCTGGGTAACCCAGAACAGCCTGCATCTGTGTTCATCCACATCTTCACCTCTAAACAGGCTGGCTCTATACAAACTGTTAAGACTAATCTACAAGAAGTTCCAGCTCCTGAATATGCCTGGAAATTCTCCAAGTAGACAACTGACACGTTCCAAAATAATCTCAGGAAATAGTCTAACTGCTTAGCAATAGAGACAGTCATGTTCAAGTGCCTAAGAATGTTCCGATATATTACTTAAATTATTATTATAACATAGCTAAACAAAAAAATCTTTTAGAAAATACAACAATGGAGGATTAGTTGACTAGACTATATTTTTCTTTCTTAAGCAACACACTTTTCCAGGCACTCACTGGAATTTATAGGCATAATTCTGTCATTGAAACTCCACCAAAGTTGTTCCCAGTCCACCAAACCAATATGGGTTACAGCAGGATTGGATCCCAAGTTTTTTAAGTGATTGACACAGTACTTTTATGAGGAACTATAAAAAAAGAAATAAAGTAAACTGTATCTTCCCCTTCATCTCCATGGACAGATAAGATTAAGTCCACATGACTTTCTGCAGTGAGGACCAGTGCATAAACTTTCAGGGCTATTTTCTGACCTTGAAAGAAAACCCCATTCTATGTTGGTTTCAAGGGTTTTGTAGGATTCATGACCAAGAATGGAGTCTGTGTGCTGGTTGTTCTCCATGACACTGCTGTACAACTTTGTGATGAGGAAAAAGAAAGAGAATGTATGAATAGCTGAGTTATGGGATCTATACTGTATGCAAAAACTCAAATTTGACTTTTTTCCCTGACTTAGAACATGTAGAGAAAAACTGGTCTCCGGCATCTCAGATGCACTCCAGGATATGCAGACTTCCATGCACAATCTGAATACCTTCCCAAGAAGAGAAATTGATGCTAAAGTGTTAAAACAGGTTGCAGAAATACCAAGTACAAATATAATATCCATGTAAGTGCAGTCATTTTAACACATAAATCTCAAAACTCTGTCTTGGGTAAGCTGTTTTTCTGAGTTTGCCTGTTTAAGAGGTTTTCAACTGCATACAGAACATTCAGATGTTCACTGAAGCATAAAACGGGACTTTGAGATAATTCATCTGCTGCATGGTATTTAGGGTACTTATCCTCAAGATGTGATATACAGTCTCTGATCTAGAGAATATGCAAATAGTTTACACAAAATGAAATAATTTTAACAGACAAGAACTAAACTAGCACTATCTTGGATATAAAACATGATGATTGAGAACATTCTCACACTTAGATTTGAAATTCCTGAAGCAGAGCAGGATCATGAAGTTATGTTCTTCCATAATCATAGGGAAATACTATGAATATTTGTTGCTTTTTAACGTGGAAACCATTGATATTTTGTGAGTGCAATGTAAGTCCATCAACTAATTTTCTTTTGTTAAATATGCTTAGATTTTTTTTCTTTTTTGTTTCAAATTAGGAAAAAGAAATTATTCTTTTTGGCCAAGTATGGAATCTGAGGCAGGGGCCTCAGATGTTTGTTTTGATGATAGTAATGAAAAACTCACACTACTTCATTCAAGAAGGATTCCTATTCAAGTTTTATGGATGTCCTGGAAAAATAATTAATCACACAACTCTGTTGTGAACAAATATTTGACAATAGCATGGGAGTAGCCCATGTGGAGTGTGTTAAGATTCAAAATATTAACAGCAGAAGCATGCCAACTTTGTAGAAGCTGACTTTTTATGTGAGAGTGATTACAGCTGGAAGCACACTAAAAATTAACAACACATAACTACATAACATTAGCAGGAATTGCAAAACTGAACTGAGTCACAATACAAGCACAGAAGTTGATACTGCAGTATTACTTTAGAGTCTATAAAACCATATGTATTTCTTGTTGAAATATGGTTTGGGTGCCTTTTAACACTTTTATCAACATGAAAAATCTATTTAAAAATATATCTATTGTAGTATAGCTGTTGTGTGAAGATTTTGATCACATCCAGAAGTGAATTACATTTCCTGATATTTAGTGATCTGTGTGCTGGACATTGAGGCTCCTAATGTCCAGTGTTCATTATATTTCCCAGTAAATCATGCTATCTCAAGTGGAAAGCAGGGGGGAGGTGAGGTGTGTGAAGAAAATGAGAGAGAAAGAGAAATAGAAAGTGAGAGAGATGGGAGCACAAGGTAATAAAATCACTTTTTCCTTTGATGCTTTAAAGAGGAGGCGTGAAACCCATGCATACTTCCCTGGAGTCTGAGTCATCCAATACCCCTCAGCCTTTGAACTAATGGTAAAAGTGAGGAGAATATTATGACTATACTAGAACATCCTTCTTAGTAGATTTCTGAATTCTTTTTTCTTGTCCACATACAACTCTAGGGCATAGGAAACTTAGCAATCTTGTCCATGGAGACCAAATTCAACAGCCATACTGAGCTTCTCTGCAGAAAACAGGACAGCAGCTCCCACACAGCCTCCAGGAAAGGGAGTGAGATGCTAACAAAGCCAGGTGAGGGGGCTTGAGGAAAGTACTTTTTCTGACAAGGATCAGAACTGTATGTAGGATAAGAGGGAACTTATCATCCACTTGTATAATATAAACTAAATAACCTCTTTTACGTGTCCTTTTTTTTGAAAATGAAGACTTCTGTTTTAGTAAACAATGTTACTTGTAGCAATCCAAAATCATTAGTCCTTGATTACATTACCACTATGTTCACAGATCAGTTTGACAAGTGTTGTATTTCTAGTGCTGTTGGAACAGATAGGGAATGTGTAGGAGGCAAAGTTTGGAAAAAAACCTGTCCAGGATCAATTACGGAAGTTAATGCAAAGAAAATGCTTGTAGGGATATTACAGTTGGTGTACCAGATTCACAGCTCTCTGAAGTCACACAATATTCTTCAGAGCACTGTTAGTGAGAACATACATATTGAACTGAAAACCCGAAGCCCAGGGAAGAAAATGAGTTTTCTAATTTTTTTCACTCGGATGTTTAAGGTTCATTTTATATTGAGGATCCTTAAATCTTCAGAGAACACTATGTTAAGAAAAATACAAGTTTCCACAAGTGTTTAATACTAAAATATTATAAGAATCAATGGTCTCAGAAAATATCGTGCTGACAACTTCTAGTCTGTCACTGGTTTCAGATCTGGTGTAATTCTGTTTAGATCGATTACCTTCTTTTTTTTTTTTTTTACTTTTTTTTTTTTTAATATATAATAGAGCCATCATTACCTGAACGTAGTCCTACAAACTATCTTCCAACTTCAATTTCCATGCAGAATTTCACTGTGCATCCTCCCACATAATTCAGGATGTAGATTTTGGACCTATTTATGAAGTAGTGACTCCATCAAACTTATTTTACTTTTGAAAAATGTCAACCAGCCTGCCCCCCGGCTCACTGCAGAGAGGTTGGACTAGATGACCTTTAAAGGTCCCTTCCAACCTAAACTATCCTGTGATTCTACCAGGACAAAAAGCCAAATCCTCCTTTGATTTGCTTCACATCCCCCTCTGTACCTTTGCCATTCCTTAGTAACAGCTTCATTTGCCGACAAGAGTAATTTATATTTGAGACCATCTCAGATGAACTATTTCACTGAACATTAATGCAAAAGATGACACAGGGGACACATACGTGTCTCTTACAGAGATAGTTTCTTAAAATATAAATAAAAAACCCCAAATCCTGGTGTGTATTATTATTAAAATCCCTTCCATTTGCATCATTGAAACTGATCTCCAGACAGTAATGCTCTACAGACAAAAATGTTGCTGTCCAAAATGATATCACAACACACATTTTTTCAATTTGTGTGGCAGACGTGCTACTGGAGGTTTGGGAAAAGCCACACTGCCTGATATTAGTGCTTGCTTTCTGTGCAACAGAAGATGAAAGATCTGGCTCATGTTTTTTGCTTCTGACTTGATGCATATTTTTTGTATTTTCTTGAATGTCTAAACTAAAAATAACAGTAAATTCAAGTGTTTTTCATCATAATCATAAATCGGTCAGATGTATGACTAGGTCTAGGTGCCACAAAGTTACACCTTGTTTAACTATTGTTCATTCAGGAAGAACTGAAACATTTTAAACTAGATTTCAAAACTTCATAGTGAAATTCCATATGAAAATACATTTAACAGAGTTTGTCATTCCTTTAAGCAATTTAATTTCCTAATTTACTGGTTCAAACTAAACCAATTTAATTAGGAATTAAACCTTGTGAAAAAGATCTACACAGGGGACTTGGACGAATTTGAAAGGACTCTCAAAATCTGAGCTAGAAAAGTAGGACTAATTTAAATTCTAACACCACAGTCAGTCACAGTGAAAGGGAGGATATGAGTGTGTGTTTGGAAGTCAGTTGGGTTTATTTGGCTTCGTAAGTTGTTTCCCAGATTTCAGTAGTTAAAAATTTGGCTTAAAAGCTTCATTACCTGGAAGATCACATAAACTTTCTTGTTACCGAGCCAGCCTTCAGAACCAAGATGAAGCTCACAAGGTGTAAGGGAAATTTTCAAAGCTCTCCTTTACAGCATTTAACTCACCAGTCATTAATCTTGTCCACTTGAAGCATTTTAGGGCCAGAGCTTACTGAGCCATTCAACTGAAATTTTGGAAGCACTAACAGGAGTGGAAGTAGAAAATTGTGTCTGTAATGGATTTTTGAATTCAAAAGAAATAAGTCTATATGGGAAATTTAACCCACTTTGTATTGATCTGACAAAAAAGAGAATCAGGGCTATGTTCCATACACTACTTTAGTGAATATGTATCAGCAATCAAATTTGGACATAAGGAAAACCAACAAAAGTTTATATTCTGTTGTCTTTATACAATCAGATACTGGCTAAGAAGAAGAGAGTATACACCAAGATGGAAAAAGCTTGTGGTTCTGTCAATATTTAGGAGGCTTCAGATTTCTGAGGCAATCAGCAGTAGTGTACATAAAGGGACTGTGACCACCTACAAAGATACACAGACATTTAGTTATCCATGACTGATGAAGGTATCTTACTGTGGCGGAGAGAAAAAAGACTTCATTGTGAGGTCCAAATTAACATCTTATTTGGACTTCACTCACATGTCCAATATGCCACTATTGCGGGTTCTATAGATTCAGTGGAGATTGCACTATTGCAATTTAAAAGCGATTCATGGAATACACTGGTACAACCTAAAAGTGAGCCCAAAAAGTACCAACACAAACCGCAAGCTCACTAGATATTAATATCTTAAAAGAGTGCATTAATCACAATCTTAAAACATGCCAAATACCATACATATGTTTCTTAATCACTTACCCTCTCTCTCAGGTAAGGTCACTCAGTCCCTGGGAAGTTACCCTGTACAGTGTCCTGGACAGGGGGGGAAGAATCTCCTATAGGCCAGCTGTACCATTGGAAGACTCTCCATTTTTCTCACCAAAGCTTATGGTTTATATTTCCTGATTCAATGTGTGTACAGGATATCTTACTCTAAAATGTCCTTCTACTGATCTGCCTCTGGTATCATCATCATGGGGACTGCAGTACAGTTGTCACACCAAGAAAAATATGACATTTATAAAAGTGCCTCGAGTATGCAGCCACAGTCCTAGTTCCATTCTCTACCCAAGATGTGGGGAGCCAAAAATGCAAAATGCTTCCCTACCCATAGAACAAAATTAAAGTTTCAAAACCTGTACGCTTAAACTTCAATACCTGCATCTTACTTTACACAGGACTGGACATGGCAAACCTGCTTTTAGAGGGCATTCTGGAATTGACAGTAAAATTTGATATGGTTAGAATGACATTTAGTACTTGAGTCTTTAGGTGTTTATTCAGCTCTTTAGCTTAGCAGCTAATTAAGCCATCTTCTAGGACAAGATACTAAGCAGGATAGTAATCTGAGAAGCTGACAGAGAAATTTATTAATAAAGGACTTACAAGGAAAAAGAAAGAGTAAATTATCAGGTTTTTAACCTGGAAAGGGCTGCAGAATCTGCCACTGTTTTTGCAATCCAACTAAATAGTCCAGCAGGGACAGCATTTCAGGCAAACAGCTTATCTGAAAGAGCAGTTCCCTGATTAAACCAGCAATGATAAATCACACGGTATTCTCTAGTGCAATGCACTGTTTTAGCTATATAAAATGAAAGAAAAGAGTATGAAATGCTAGTCCTTAGAGGATATAGATGGTGAAAGAGAGTTTTGAAGTCTACAGAGAATTGTTCATGTGTGAAAATATTTAATTTCTTTACTATTTTTTCTTTTAATGATCTCATGGTAGTTTGTACTTTTCATAGCTTTGACTCACTCCCCAGAAATGAAGAATGATTCTAGAGGAAAATGGCTGTGAGATCCTAATTAAAACTACTCTAACAATAACAACTTACTTTTAATAACTACATGTAATATTTAATTAAAATGTGGAGAATATGAGGAGAAACTTCTTCACGGTGAGGGTGATGGAACCCTGGAACAGGCTGCCCAGGGAGGTTGTGGAGTCCCCTTACAACTACATGTAATATTTAATTAAAATGTAAAATCTACAGTTTAGTGCCACTAGTATTGTTAAACTGGGTTAATAAAAAATTTTAAATTGCAGAAATAATTTTGTTTTAATTTTATTCTTCAATTTACTGCTTATTCTTCTATATATATGTCAGTCTTTAGTATAACCCATATTTATCTGACTTGTACTCATATATACTTTTGTGTGGATTTCGTGTCACTATCCATTTTTACCACAGAACACATCTCATTTATTGCTCAGAGTAGGCATTGATGAATTAATAGTTGCTTGTTCATTGCTAAACTTGTGGCCCTAGGCCTCATTAAAACATTCAATTCAAACAAAGTAGCATGTATTACCTTGAAGGTAGATTTTTATAAACCTTCACCACTGTAGGAATGTGGGGTTTACAAACAGGAATGAAGATGTTTTGAAAGGACACAGGAAGGTCTTCAATGATCCAAGGAAAGAAAACACCAGACGTTAGTATTCTGTCCTGCAAAGAACATAATAAGCTTACTGTGATAAGCAAGTCAACAAAAGGATGTTGTGCTTTCCCCTTGGAGTCAAGACAGAAGATGCAATTAGAAGACTGGAATTACTCCAGTTTGCTTCATAGACAGCCAGGAAAAGGTCTTGTAGTTCAAAGTGATCCTAAGATCATGATCATGACTATAACAGATAGCACTATACATGACTAATTGTAAAAGACTCTGGAGATCTCCAAGGGGC
The DNA here is from genome assembly GCF_001431845.1 of Calidris pugnax. Classification (NCBI taxonomy): domain Eukaryota; kingdom Metazoa; phylum Chordata; class Aves; order Charadriiformes; family Scolopacidae; genus Calidris; species Calidris pugnax. Next base: position 50,142,062 of record NW_015094506.1, read on the forward strand.
ATTGAAGGAGAAGAACATTAAAGCATTTCCCAGAGATTCATCCCGCGTCATGAGCAAATGCGGTCAAGGGTCAGAAGAAGTTATAACCTTCTTGTACAGCAGTAGAAGGATGTGTCCTTGTTAGAGTTTCCTGGAATCAATCTTCCATGAATAATATGGCAAAAGCTGCAAGGAGGGATAAACATAAGAGGAAAGTGAAAAGGTGACAAACATACATACACTCTTAACACTAAGCCATGAAGTCAAGATTCTCTATAACCAAGTCACAGATGGACACAAAGGAGAAGTTATTTAATTGCCTACATATTACTGTGAGAAGTCTAGGTAGTAAACAAATGAAAATGTCTGCAATGAGTTTGACCTACTTTGGAATTACTGAATTTGGGTTGTAATATTTCAGTAATTCCTAAATGAAATTGCGCTATAAGATTCACATTACTGGCGTCTTTCTATTGATGATTATAACCTATTTAGGAAGAAGTCAGTGGGGAAAAAAAGTAGGCGGATGGTACAATGTGTTAAAAATAACTTTAACTGTTTCTAAGTAACTAACATTGTGAAATAAACTTTAGCAATTAGGAGTGACTGTGGTAATAAATAAAGCACTATAAGTGGAGCTGCAGATTTCCAAATCACACTAGCCAGCAGGATGACCAACCTTTTAAAGACCAGTCTATCATGTATAGGTGGAAAAAGATGTGTATTGTCAGGGATTTAAATTCTTACTGACACATATTTCAATATTTTCATGATTTATAAAATTATAAAACATAATCTGAAACAAAAATAAGACATCTAATCTAGAAGAATTGCAGGGATTTTATCTCCACATGTAAAGAAGCATTGATTCAGAGCAAAAATTAACAACTGGTACAGTACAAGAAATAATGAGTCAATTATGTCTGAGAGTGCAGAGAAGAGTCCCAACCTCCATCATATTTACAGTTCATTTAAATTTTATAGGCTAGCTTCATAAAGTTGATAACAATTATGAGTAAAGTCTATTGGGAGAAAGTAATTAAATGTGGCTGATAACTGGGAATTCCTTAAGTGTCAAAAATGTCAAAATTTCTGCTGAGGAAGAAGGCAGGCTATGCTACCAAAACAGACATAGAAGAAAACTAAAAGCATCAATTAATTAACTAATAATTATGATAGAAAAGAGAAGTCATAAATATAGCAAAAGATAGGAAATATAAAAGAGTTATAAGGCAAGCAAAGAGAAATGTACAGTTTATATATCTCTGTGACTGACAGTTTTTAAAATATGTTTTTCAAACTATTATATGTTTTTGGAGTACATCTGGTGGTTGGACGATAAATCTCCATATCTTCAGTGTAGGTACACTTAGACTTTTTTATCTTGATAATTGGTAGACAGTATTACATGTTTCAAAGGTTAAAAGAAGCTCAATAATTTTTTTTAAATTAAAAAATTGTTGTCATATGGTGATGTTTCTAATGTCAGCCCGTAGATTGTAGTTCTTGAATACATACTGTTTAATACATACTTTTTAATCAATCACTTGATGAAAGACAATGTAAATACATTATTATAACATTTGTTAATGACATCAAGAGATGCAAATCAAGAGAATCAGTAGTAGTAAAAAGACAATGTCATGTGTGGAGAACAAACTCAGTTTCTTGGTAAACATACTGTGGGAAAACGATGTGTGTTTCAACATTGCCAAGTGGAAAGAACATAATTATGAACAAGGAATGTAAGCCATTCTTCAGGATTGGGAATTCTAGGGAATGAGGGAAATATTGAGTGACTTAGAGGTCAGCATGGATAATTACTTGAACATGAGTTTTCATTGTGGAATACAAAAGTCCTTGAAAGTTTTAGTAAGAAAATGTCAAGTATGAGCAAAGAGGTTACATTACATCTGTATTGGCACTGAAGCCATCAGTGCTAGATTTTTGTATCTCATTATGTGTTCAAAGAAAGATGATGAAAAATTACAAAAGGTTTGGAGAAATCTGGAAAAATTATTAAAGGACCGGGGAACTTCTATTATGGAGTTGGGGTTGAGGGGGAGGAGGGGAGAAAAAGACAAAAAAAAAAAAGAAAATCAGATGAATAACTTAGCTTCCAAAATTGAAGGTTAAGAAGCGACATGACCAGCGATTAAACATTCTTTCCTGATGAAATCTGGTAACAGAGAACTTCTCAACCAGAATACATAAGGACAATAATCCCTTCTTATTATTCTTCTGAAACAATACCAGCATTTCTGTGGGATGATTCTGATTCCCAGTGATAATCATTTTAATGCCTCAAAATTCTTTTCCTGAAGGTAATTTCTGATCTCCACATGATTCTAATTCTTAGTCTCAGAATGAGACATAGCAGGGAAATTTCTGCCGTAATTATCTGTTGAAAACTTCATCCTGAGGCCTGACAGTGAAAATTTCAAGTAGTTAAAATCAAGCTGCCTTCCAAGCACCTAGGAATGCATGATGCACAATCCTGTCTTGGGGTGTCACCTTCCAAACTAAATATTTTCTGCACTTTTAATTCACATGACCTCACAGAGTTTCTTAAAAGTGGAGGAGTGCTCTAAGCTACATTTTATAACTCAGCACCTGTGATAAAGGGGGCCTTTGCAGCTTATCCAGTCACAAATAAAACAGTGGCTAGTGATAAGAATACAAAACAGATCTTTTGACTTATAGCTTCTGTTCAAGTTACCACTAGACTTGCCTGCAAATAATGCACAGTGATTAACAGTTACCTCATTATATTCATATTATAGTATTTACAGCCTCTGACTAGGATCCTATTCAGAACTCAACAGTCTTCATCCTGCAATTTATTTAGTCAAACAAAATGGAAAGAGTTGAAATAAAAGCAACATTTGAGCACTGTAAGCTATCCAGTTTCTGGACTAAGCTTCAGGCAATGGGAGAACCCCAGTTTAAGAAAAATCAGTTCTCTAAAATGTAGAGGAGAGATAGGTGGTGTTGGGTTTTGAGGTCCCTAGTCCCAAACATAGAGACTTGAGCCTCCAGCTCTAATCCTAGGCACTGGCACAGAGTGCATATGGAAAAGTTTCCATGTGCTTCAGTTTATGTTCTAATCTAAACACTACAATATAAACTGGGGCATGTGTTATTTCATGGATGACACAGTTTTCAAGTTAAGACAGTTTAGTAGTGTCCCAGGCTCTTGGTTCCCACACATTCCACGACTTTTTCATTTTCCAGAACTGTCATCAAAAGCAGCTTCAGACTGCTGGAGGACACTGAGAGGATGGAGAGAAAAATATATGTAATATATTTAGATAATAAATTGTGATGGATCTGTGTTATGACATTATCTGTTGTTACGATGAGAAGTCAGGATTGCAGTCAGGCAGTTTAGAGCAGTTAGTTTAAGAAAACAAAATTGTTCCCAGTAGATTTCTAAAGGCCATTACAAGCAATAGAGAAAAATCTCTTTCCTCAACCTCTTCTCCAGTGTTCACACTCTGCCTTCTGCCACAGTGAATCACAATGATAGACATATTTTATTTTCAAATTATTTTTTTCCAAACACAGAAGAGTAGAAACACTTGAAGTTCCAACCTTCATTACTAAAAACCTAGTTACATACCAAGGGGCACATACACATTTGTTTAGTACACGTTGCATCTCAGCCTACACATATTACTTCACCTTTCAGGGATGAAATGACTTCAGCCTGTATTTAGAAAACATCAGTGTGTTAATTCAAATTATTCAGGTATGTATTTGTAATTTGGGAAAAAAGCACCATAAAAGTATATAGGGAATACAATCCATTCTAAATTAGGATTATTGTAAATAGTTTAACAAGAACAAGTGTGTTCTCTTCCTGGTTCAGGTCAATAAAAAAAAGTATAATAAATCTTTCAATCCTAAAGTCTGATGGGTTAATCTATGCTTATACTCCATGTCACCATGCACTCCAAGCTTGCTAAAATGTTACTGACACCTTCTGAATTTTAGAAAAATTGGATTCCTTTAAACTGTCATTCATAGGTACATTTATTCTTAAAGTTTGTGTTCAGTAACTTAAATTTAACTGAGATTTTCTGTTCCAGTCATCAACATTCAAGGCTTAACTGTGTTATCTTCCTTGTGTTTGCAGAGATTAAAATGATTTGAATGATAAATTGAAAAAGATAACTTCTCTTTCTACTCTGTACTATAACAATGGCTTTTCTTGTTGCCACAAAAATCTCTTCAAAGTACGTCGTCTTGTTTCAATGAACATAAGTAACTCAGAGCAAGTTAACGAACCTTTGCTGTGATCATGCATATCTCCTCCTGTACAAGCAGCACAATGAAACCAATAGGATAATGCACACAAGTGCAGGCCTTTTGTGTTAGGAAAAGTTATCAGCTTTGTGCCTACACTCTTTTGTAATAATGAGGAGACAAACACTGCTGCATCTGAGCTCTAAAGCTTCATTTTGTTTCTGTCAGAGGAATAATAGTCAAAAGAAGACTATTTAATTATCTTTGAGTACAAAGGAGACCATGCTACTAATTATGATATATATCTCAAGGACAGGGTTTTTTTACCTCTTTTGTAGGAATGACTGCATATTGTGTCATTATTATGGCTACATCCTGGGCAAAATTCAACTGGCTCCATCCATTCACGATAGCAGAAAACAGCATCCAGACCAACTGTGCTTGACAATTTTCAGGATTTGGAGATTGTCCCAAACTTGTAGGCTTTTACTTCATGTAAATAATACAAATGATTAAATCTGATTAACCAAATTTCCTCAGCTGAATCCTATTCAAGTCATTGAGTGAAAGTTATGTTTTATAAAGTATGTAATATTTTTGTATTTTATATGCATTTATTTTATATAAATTTTATATAAATTTAAAAACAATTATATTTGTAGCATATTTTTGTTGAAATAAATGATGTTAAAATTGCTATTTAAGCTGAATAAAATTGCTCACTGAGGAGTTGTATTGTGGATGGGGAAATGTATATACAAAATGTATATAAAAATACAAAATGTAATCTTCATGGGTCTAACTGCTCCATATGTTTTTAGGGCCAATATGTATTAACAAATCTAGAGAAACAGAAGCTGTGAAATTATTATTAAATATATCAGTGTGCGATGGGGCTCCAAAACTGAGAGATAGAATTGCTCCTTCTTTCCCTGAAGAGCAAATAGGAAGGTAAACCCTCCAGTCTCCAGAGCTAAATTTTTTACAATGCATTACATAGGTAGCTTTGTAATTCAGAAAAAATTGCCCATGCAGGATGAGTCAGCCAAAACTAGAGGCCTGAAAGCAAAGATCTCATTGAGTTCTGGCCTCAATTCTCCTCCTTTCCTATCACCGCTGAAGCTTGAATAAGCAGCTCTTCCCTTCTGCATGCATGACTCTGCTCAAGACCCTCTTGTCTCTGCCCTTCATCTGCAAGCTCCTCATTTGCTGGCTTATCCTTTCACCTGCCTTTTGCCCACTGACTTTGATAACACATACAGGACTTTCCTGGAGGGCTCAGGAAGGTTTTTATGTTGATCTTTGAGGATAAGCATATTCTTTATCCTTTCAGGGAGCTCCCTTGACCCAGAGGGCAACACTTGAGACCAAAGGCAACTGTCCTCCCTACTTTCTAATTCCAATTTTTCCAACAGATCACACACCAAACAGCATTTCCACAACAAAATGAAAAGAGATACATAAAGTGCCTTTTTTTATTACTTTATTAGCATTCAAATTTGCAAGGCAATGGTTTTAATGCAGCTGCAAATTGTATTTCCTTCCTTAATGGTCTAAATGTTCAACTGGTTAAAGGGTTGAGGGTTTTTTTTTCCCCAAACACTTATGGAGTTGTAAATCTGCAAAGAGTTAAAAATGTGGTTCAGTCTGTACAACATAGGGTACAGCTCCCCAATGATTGTAAAATTACAACAATGTGAATACAACAACATTTATGGTTCTTTGGAAAATAATCTTCAATCAGCATCTTCTTAAATTAATCATCAATACAAATTATTAGAACAGTATTAACTCTGAAAATAATAGCATCAGAAACAAGGATTCAGATCCTCAGAATTTAGTCATCTAGTACTATAATTCTCTGTGTTCGTGGTTGACCTTTTGATGGTGATTGGGCCAGCATGTAGAAGTGCTGTTATTTCCCTTTGAAGTGATTGGGAGCAAACACCACGCCGGGCAGTGGTGAGGTGGAGATAGGAGGTTTCTTCATTTGTCGTAAATCCAGTTTTGTTAACAGTTAAGGGTAGATTTGTAAAGAGCAAATCCTGTCTCCTTCATTCAAAATATCTCTACCATTACTTCTCTGTTTCCTACATTAGGAATTGAGCGTTATGGGTCATCAGTTTTGTTCTTTCCCAAGTAATTTATTATATTACTTCTGTGCTTCTGTAGCTGCCTACTATCTAAGAAAAGCACTATTTTCAACCTTTTGACCACAGTTTCCCTATAACAGACGTATGCAGCCAGATTTTCTTCAGCTGGGGAAATCAGAGGGGTTAGCACAACCAAAGAATTAGGGAAGTCCCAACCTGGGGAAGTCACCTTCTTGATTATGGTGCCTCCCTTGCCAGGTTAGTAAAGGCATTGTTCCTGCTGTGGCTGATTTGTGCTTAAACCAAGCACTTCAGTGTCCATCAATGTCAATCTGCAAACTTTTATTAACTCTGGGAAAACTAAACTACCTATAGTTGAAGCCAACATAAGATGCATGGAGAGTATTCCCACTGTTTGTGCCAGCTTTGCTTTCTGGCAGAGTGACATCTCCCTTTGGGCAGGTCAGCCTATGAATATAATTCACATAAGCTTTGATAACAAAGCAGCCCTCCCCGCTGCCCCAGCCCCGCCTCCAAGAATAAAGGAAAAAAAAAAAAAAAAAGAAGACTAATGCAAACTTTTATTAACTCTGGGAAAACTAAACTACCTATAGTTGAAGCCAACATAAGATGCATGGAGAGTATTCCCACTGTTTGTGCCAGCTTTGCTTTCTGGCAGAGTGACATCTCCCTTTGGGCAGGTCAGCCTATGAATATAATTCACATAAGCTTTGATAACAAAGCAGCCCTCCCCGCTGCCCCAGCCCCCCCTCCAAGAATAAAGGAAAAAAAAAAAAAAAAAGAAGACTGATAAAATGGATGGCATTTCCACAAGCTATGTGGTAACAGCTTTCTTCTGACAAAGCTTTTTGCCAGACAGAATATCGTCTACTGAAACCACAGAATCATTAAACTACCCAGTTTGTCATGATTTTTTGAGTTATATTTACAGTAGTTGCTCTTTTTCCATCTCCCTCTCACACTCTTTAAATCAACTAAGCACTGTTTTATGTTCAAAGTTGTAAAGAGGTCATGAAAGCTAAGAGGTTACATGCAGTGGAAAGAATCACTTCATGCATTTCAAAAACATGTGCATGACAAGCTAAAAAAATAAATTTTAATTATTTTCCTTAATGGTACACTATTCGCAGTTCCTCTCTGCTGTAAACTATGACCAGTGTAAATCATTAACACTAATGAGAATACAGCAGAGTGAGGACTAGGAAACTTTGGTTTTTGGCTCCGTCACTGACCGTAAGAGGGTCCTGAGGTGCTTTCGGAGATAAATTTTAAATTACTAAAATAAGTTGGGACTCCCACTACATACAAAAAGAAGCTGTGTTCATGTATAATTATAGGATTACGACCTATTTTCCTACTCAGGATCTGATCTGTAGGTTTGCTAAGCAGCCTCAGCTTATATTCAGTTCCTGAGGGAACTGAAGAAATCATTGTAGATAATTTCTTTAAGTTAGTATACTAAGGCAAAAAAAAATGAATTAAAATAATAAATAATTACTATTGCATTATTTAATATTTCTTCAAGTAATCCAGTATTCATCATAACATGCCTTTTCAGTGGCCAGTGCTTGAAGAAATGTATGTATCGTAAAATTCAATCATATCTATTTTGCTTTGTTTTCAGTTACCTTTTTGAGATTTGCAAAATCAATGTTTTGTCAACTGCCAATGATTAGAATACTATTTCAGTGGTTCCAGTCTGTTATCTTACACAGTTTGCAATTTACATAATTTTTGGAGTATGTATTTTACCCCTATCAATCTTAGTCACTAGAAATGTGTAATTTATATAAGAAATTTCTGACTTGTTCTTTGGGATCAATGTTTTTATAACCTCCTTGTACATAACAATTCCTTCTACAAACACATGATAACCACCTGTGTTATTATTTGGGAAATAAGGTGGTGTCCTCTTTCTTTTTTTACGTCACTTGGCTTGGACGAGGAGGGGCTTTTTTTCTTTACTTTTTATGCTTTTTCATTTGTCTGTTTTTTTGGGGGGGGGTTATTTATAATTTCTTTTGCAGTTTGGAAGCATAATATCTAAATCTTCAGGCTAGTTAAATAATGAGTTATTAATCTAAAACAAAGATCCAAAAATATGAAAATCATATTATGGTGAGAATAGGTGAAAAATACGAAAATGGTACAAGAACATAACTAAGAATATTTTTATACATAAGCTTGTAACTGTTGTTTTTTCAATAAATAAGAATAGGCCTCAGTAATAACTACAAATTAATTTCAAAGAAATCAAAGAATCAGGTAAGTATGTGGGTCACTTAAATATGCAAGACACTGTCCCACATGATCTCCTTGTCTCTATATTGGAGAGACATAGATTTGATGGAGGAACCAACTGGTGGATAAGGAAGTGGCTGGATGGTCACACTCAAATTATTGCAGTCAACAGCTCGATGTCCAAGTGGGCACCAGTGAAGAGTAGTGTTCCTCAGGGACTTGTACCAGTTCGTACAGTGTTGTTTAACACAGCATGGTGCTGGTAACACCTTTGTCGGTGATATAGTGGGATTGAGTGCACCCTCAGCAAGTCTGCCTATGACACCAAGCTGTGTGGTGTGGTTGAGGGAAGACATGTCATCCAGAGGGACCTGAACAAGCTTGAGACGTGGGCCTGTGTGAAGGTCATAAGGTTCAACAAAACCAAGTGCAATGTCCTGCATGTGAGTCAGGGCAACCCCAAGGACAAATACAGACTGGGCAGAGAATGGATTGAGAGCAGCACAGAGCAAAAGGACTTGAGTGTTGGTTGATGAGAAGCTCAACATGAGCTGGCGATGTTTGGTCACACCCCAGAAAGCAAACCATATCCTGGATTGTATCAAAAAAAATGTAGTCAACAGGTCAAAGGAGATGATTCTGCCCCTCTATTCTGTGCTGGTGGGACCTCACCTGAAGTACTGCATCCAGCTCTGGAGCCCTCAGCACTGGAAAGACATGGACATGTTGGAGTGAGCCCAGAGGAGGCCATGGAGATCATCAGTGGGCTGGAGCACCTCTCCTATGAGGACAAACTAAGGGAGTTGTATTGTTCAGCCTGCAGAAGAGAAGGCTCTGGGGAGACCTTATTATGGCCTTTCATTACTTAAAGGGGGCTTATTAGAAAGATGGGGACAAATCTTTTAGCAGGGCCTGTTGTGAGAGGACAATAGGTAATGGCCTTAAACTAAATGGGGTGTAATTCAGAGAAGAGAAATTTTTTTGCTATGAGGGTGGTGAAACACTGGAACGGGTTTCCCAGAGAGGTGGTAGATACCCCATCCTTGGAAACATTCAAGGTCGGGTTGTATGGGGCTCTGAGCAAACTGATCTAGTTGAAGATGTCCCTGCCCTTTTGCAGAATAGGCTGGACTAGGTGACTTTTAAAGGTACCTTTCAACTCTAACCATTCTATGACTATTTTTTGGTTTCTCAACACTCGGAGGAGAAGTTGCTTAAAAGATGTGATACAAAGACAGAATATACTGAACTGATATAAATAAAAAAAATAATTAATCTACTCTCTTCATATTTATTTTCCCTTTCAGTTTTTCCTTGTTTTCCCATTTGTTTTCCCTGTGGTATGCATTATTGTACTGGTAGCAAATATTACCAGCTGCCTATCATCAAAATTATTAAGCTCATTATCTTCCAAAAATATTATTTTGTGCCAGCATAGCAATAGGATGGATAATCTTACATACTATCCCTGTAACTATATATGGCTTGAATGAATTCTACTTTGTAAGTAGAAACAACCCTCCCCGCTACATTTGTTAGTTATTACTGCTTGGTTTTCCAAAATACTTTCTATTAATAAAAGTAGGCTACTGGTGACTGAGATGATCAAAAATACTAGGGAATGGCAAGTCTTCAGACATAAATTTTTATTTCTGTTTCCAGTGTCATTTATTGAGTAAAAGTACACGAATTTTAACATTAAATTTTAGTCATTTAAAACAGTATAAAACACTGCATGATAAAATCTGTTATCTAAAGAAATCCAGCGATAAGGTGTAGCATTCAAAATGTTAATTTCTTGTCTTTTACCAGCTTTTCCATTGCATGTCTTGCTAGAAGGAGCTGTTAGACAAATATAAAAAAAAAAAGAACATAAAATAAAAACTCCAAAAATAAAAAAAAATAAATCACAGAAGTTAAAAAAGGAAGACAAACTATTTTAAATGCAGCTTTCCTCTTGTGAACTCTTCCTTATCACAAGTTGTACTTAAGGGAGATTCTACATGTATTAATAGTATTATACCTGTTCACAAAGCTGACATCCCTATGGATATTAGCAACTTTAATGAGGTGTTGATTTGTCATACTTAATCCAGGAAAAGCAGAGAGAACAAAACACAATGCAGGAACTCTATAGTCTGCATTTTCCTCATGAACTAAAGAAAAATTTTTGTTTGTGCCCATAAAAGGCAGAACATGCTCCAAATGTGAGGTCCTCCGGCAGAAGCTATTTTACTGCAGAATGTAGGTCATTGTATATACACTGGGGTAGAAGATAATTGTGGGGAATTGCAGGAGGATTGGACTTTGTTGAAAGCTCCTACACATTCAGAATGTAAAACTGAAGCCAAAGACTATAAACTGTTGGACATTTTGTGCGGATTAACCATCATTTTGTTTATGCTAGCTGTAATTAGACCACATTGCAAGACATCATCACACAAGCAGACTTTATAACTAAACATTACTTTTTAGTTTTGCAAACCTATGATAATTGTGGGGTGGTTCTCCTTCCACAATATATTGAAGAAATACTGATAGCATGTGCATATTTTGTTTATTGTTAGTTTCCTGCAGTTATTTCCATATTATTTTCCAATTGTGCAATAAAAAAGAATGTTTCATCATAGTTCTATTATGGAAGTTTAACTGTAAAATGTCTTTTTATTGTTCAGTTGAATGTTAAAATATTTGCTATTAGAGCCAAGCTTTAGCTAGCACAAAATCAGCAAACTAAACCTTTCATTCCTTAAGTGCTTTCCTTTATCTTTGAAAGACTGAAAAATGTCTTTTTATCTGGCACCAGTGGCTTTGGTGAGTGTTTTACAGTACATTTTTGCAAATGCTTATTTCAGGTTTATTGGCCTCCCAGCAGAGATTACAGAAGACCACACAATTGGAATGAACATTTTTCTTTGCATTAGCAGAATACATTTAGAATGGCAGGAGCTAACCTTAGGGGAATCTGGACTAATGAATGATGCTTCATGGAAAATGTTTCAATATTTAAGATAGTGTATTGAGGGGAATCTTCAAAAGTCCAAAAGTCACAGTGAAAGCCAATCAAATTCTGTTCCTAATTCCCTGTGTTTTGTTTTTGTTCTAGTTAGGCCCTTATCTCCCAGTCTTCAATTGTTTCTAAGCATGGTGTATGGAGAAAAAAAATAAATCATGATCTGTCACTCATGGGTAGAAAATTCTTCATTTAACTGCAAAGTTCTTCAGGATTGGGAATTCTAGGGAATGAGGGAAATATTGAGTGACTTAGAGGTCAGCATGGATAATTACTTGAACATGAGTTTTCATTGTGGAATACAAAAGTCCTTGAAAGTTTTAGTAAGAAAATGTCAAGTATGAGCAAAGAGGTTACATTACATCTGTATTGGCACTGAAGCCATCAGTGCTAGATTTTTGTATCTCATTATGTGTTCAAAGAAAGATGATGAAAAATTACAAAAGGTTTGGAGAAATCTGGAAAAATTATTAAAGGACCGGGGAACTTCTATTATGGAGTTGGGGTTGAGGGGGAGGAGGGGAGAAAAAGACAAAAAAAAAAAAGAAAATCAGATGAATAACTTAGCTTCCAAAATTGAAGGTTAAGAAGCGACATGACCAGCGATTAAACATTCTTTCCTGATGAAATCTGGTAACAGAGAACTTCTCAACCAGAATACATAAGGACAATAATCCCTTCTTATTATTCTTCTGAAACAATACCAGCATTTCTGTGGGATGATTCTGATTCCCAGTGATAATCATTTTAATGCCTCAAAATTCTTTTCCTGAAGGTAATTTCTGATCTCCACATGATTCTAATTCTTAGTCTCAGAATGAGACATAGCAGGGAAATTTCTGCCGTAATTATCTGTTGAAAACTTCATCCTGAGGCCTGACAGTGAAAATTTCAAGTAGTTAAAATCAAGCTGCCTTCCAAGCACCTAGGAATGCATGATGCACAATCCTGTCTTGGGGTGTCACCTTCCAAACTAAATATTTTCTGCACTTTTAATTCACATGACCTCACAGAGTTTCTTAAAAGTGGAGGAGTGCTCTAAGCTACATTTTATAACTCAGCACCTGTGATAAAGGGGGCCTTTGCAGCTTATCCAGTCACAAATAAAACAGTGGCTAGTGATAAGAATACAAAACAGATCTTTTGACTTATAGCTTCTGTTCAAGTTACCACTAGACTTGCCTGCAAATAATGCACAGTGATTAACAGTTACCTCATTATATTCATATTATAGTATTTACAGCCTCTGACTAGGATCCTATTCAGAACTCAACAGTCTTCATCCTGCAATTTATTTAGTCAAACAAAATGGAAAGAGTTGAAATAAAAGCAACATTTGAGCACTGTAAGCTATCCAGTTTCTGGACTAAGCTTCAGGCAATGGGAGAACCCCAGTTTAAGAAAAATCAGTTCTCTAAAATGTAGAGGAGAGATAGGTGGTGTCTGAGTTGGGTTTTGAGGTCCCTAGTCCCAAACATAGAGACTTGAGCCTCCAGCTCTAATCCTAGGCACTGGCACAGAGTGCATATGGAAAAGTTTCCATGTGCTTCAGTTTATGTTCTAATCTAAACACTACAATATAAACTGGGGCATGTGTTATTTCATGGATGACACAGTTTTCAAGTTAAGACAGTTTAGTAGTGTCCCAGGCTCTTGGTTCCCACACATTCCACGACTTTTTCATTTTCCAGAACTGTCATCAAAAGCAGCTTCAGACTGCTGGAGGACACTGAGAGGATGGAGAGAAAAATATATGTAATATATTTAGATAATGAATTGTGATGGATCTGTGTTATGACATTATCTGTTGTTACGATGAGAAGTCAGGATTGCAGTCAGGCAGTTTAGAGCAGTTAGTTTAAGAAAACAAAATTGTTCCCAGTAGATTTCTAAAGGCCATTACAAGCAATAGAGAAAAATCTCTTTCCTCAACCTCTTCTCCAGTGTTCACACTCTGCCTTCTGCCACAGTGAATCACAATGATAGACATATTTTATTTTCAAATTATTTTTTTCCAAACACAGAAGAGTAGAAACACTTGAAGTTCCAACCTTCATTACTAAAAACCTAGTTACATACCAAGGGGCACATACACATTTGTTTAGTACACGTTGCATCTCAGCCTACACATATTACTTCACCTTTCAGGGATGAAATGACTTCAGCCTGTATTTAGAAAACATCAGTGTGTTAATTCAAATTATTCAGGTATGTATTTGTAATTTGGGAAAAAAGCACCATAAAAGTATATAGGGAATACAATCCATTCTAAATTAGGATTATTGTAAATAGTTTAACAAGAACAAGTGTGTTCTCTTCCTGGTTCAGGTCAATAAAAAAAAGTATAATAAATCTTTCAATCCTAAAGTCTGATGGGTTAATCTATGCTTATACTCCATGTCACCATGCACTCCAAGCTTGCTAAAATGTTACTGACACCTTCTGAATTTTAGAAAAATTGGATTCCTTTAAACTGTCATTCATAGGTACATTTATTCTTAAAGTTTGTGTTCAGTAACTTAAATTTAACTGAGATTTTCTGTTCCAGTCATCAACATTCAAGGCTTAACTGTGTTATCTTCCTTGTGTTTGCAGAGATTAAAATGATTTGAATGATAAATTGAAAAAGATAACTTCTCTTTCTACTCTGTACTATAAAAATGGCTTTTCTTGTTGCCACAAAAATCTCTTCAAAGTACGTCGTCTTGTTTCAATGAACATAAGTAACTCAGAGCAAGTTAACGAACCTTTGCTGTGATCATGCATATCTCCTCCTGTACAAGCAGCACAATGAAACCAATAGGATAATGCACACAAGTGCAGGCCTTTTGTGTTAGGAAAAGTTATCAGCTTTGTGCCTACACTCTTTTGTAATAATGAGGAGACAAACACTGCTGCATCTGAGCTCTAAAGCTTCATTTTGTTTCTGTCAGAGGAATAATAGTCAAAAGAAGACTATTTAATTATCTTTGAGTACAAAGGAGACCATGCTACTAATTATGATATATATCTCAAGGACAGGGTTTTTTTACCTCTTTTGTAGGAATGACTGCATATTGTGTCATTATTATGGCTACATCCTGGGCAAAATTCAACTGGCTCCATCCATTCACGATAGCAGAAAACAGCATCCAGACCAACTGTGCTTGACAATTTTCAGGATTTGGAGATTGTCCCAAACTTGTAGGCTTTTACTTCATGTAAATAATACAAATGATTAAATCTGATTAACCAAATTTCCTCAGCTGAATCCTATTCAAGTCATTGAGTGAAAGTTATGTTTTATAAAGTATATAATATTTTTGTATTTTATATGCATTTATTTTATATAAATTTTATATAAATTTAAAAACAATTATATTTGTAGCATATTTTTGTTGAAATAAATGATGTTAAAATTGCTATTTAAGCTGAATAAAATTGCTCACTGAGGAGTTGTATTGTGGATGGGGAAATGTATATACAAAATGTATATAAAAATACAAAATGTAATCTTCATGGGTCTAACTGCTCCATATGTTTTTAGGGCCAATATGTATTAACAAATCTAGAGAAACAGAAGCTGTGAAATTATTATTAAATATATCAGTGTGCGATGGGGCTCCAAAACTGAGAGATAGAATTGCTCCTTCTTTCCCTGAAGAGCAAATAGGAAGGTAAACCCTCCAGTCTCCAGAGCTAAATTTTTTACAATGCATTACATAGGTAGCTTTGTAATTCAGAAAAAATTGCCCATGCAGGATGAGTCAGCCAAAACTAGAGGCCTGAAAGCAAAGATCTCATTGAGTTCTGGCCTCAATTCTCCTCCTTTCCTATCACCGCTGAAGCTTGAATAAGCAGCTCTTCCCTTCTGCATGCATGACTCTGCTCAAGACCCTCTTGTCTCTGCCCTTCATCTGCAAGCTCCTCATTTGCTGGCTTATCCTTTCACCTGCCTTTTGCCCACTGACTTTGATAACACATACAGGACTTTCCTGGAGGGCTCAGGAAGGTTTTTATGTTGATCTTTGAGGATAAGCATATTCTTTATCCTTTCAGGGAGCTCCCTTGACCCAGAGGGCAACACTTGAGACCAAAGGCAACTGTCCTCCCTACTTTCTAATTCCAATTTTTCCAACAGATCACACACCAAACAGCATTTCCACAACAAAATGAAAAGAGATTCATAAAGTGCCTTTTTTTATTACTTTATTAGCATTCAAATTTGCAAGGCAATGGTTTTAATGCAGCTGCAAATTGTATTTCCTTCCTTAATGGTCTAAATGTTCAACTGGTTAAAGGGTTGAGGGTTTTTTTTTCCCCAAACACTTATGGAGTTGTAAATCTGCAAAGAGTTAAAAATGTGGTTCAGTCTGTACAACATAGGGTACAGCTCCCCAATGATTGTAAAATTACAACAATGTGAATACAACAACATTTATGGTTCTTTGGAAAATAATCTTCAATCAGCATCTTCTTAAATTAATCATCAATACAAATTATTAGAACAGTATTAACTCTGAAAATAATAGCATCAGAAACAAGGATTCAGATCCTCAGAATTTAGTCATCTAGTACTATAATTCTCTGTGTTCGTGGTTGACCTTTTGATGGTGATTGGGCCAGCATGTAGAAGTGCTGTTATTTCCCTTTGAAGTGATTGGGAGCAAACACCACGCCGGGCAGTGGTGAGGTGGAGATAGGAGGTTCCTTCATTTGTCGTAAATCCAGTTTTGTTAACAGTTAAGGGTAGATTTGTAAAGAGCAAATCCTGTCTCCTTCATTCAAAATATCTCTACCATTACTTCTCTGTTTCCTACATTAGGAATTGAGCGTTATGGGTCATCAGTTTTGTTCTTTCCCAAGTAATTTATTATATTACTTCTGTGCTTCTGTAGCTGCCTACTATCTAAGAAAAGCACTATTTTCAACCTTTTGACCACAGTTTCCCTATAACAGACGTATGCAGCCAGATTTTCTTCAGCTGGGGAAATCAGAGGGGTTAGCACAACCAAAGAATTAGGGAAGTCCCAACCTGGGGAAGTCACCTTCTTGATTATGGTGCCTCCCTTGCCAGGTTAGTAAAGGCATTGTTCCTGCTGTGGCTGATTTGTGCTTAAACCAAGCACTTCAGTGTCCATCAATGTCAATCTGCAAACTTTTATTAACTCTGGGAAAACTAAACTACCTATAGTTGAAGCCAACATAAGATGCATGGAGAGTATTCCCACTGTTTGTGCCAGCTTTGCTTTCTGGCAGAGTGACATCTCCCTTTGGGCAGGTCAGCCTATGAATATAATTCACATAAGCTTTGATAACAAAGCAGCCCTCCCCGCTGCCCCAGCCCCCCCTCCAAGAATAAAGGAAAAAAAAAAAAAAAAAGAAGACTGATAAAATGGATGGCATTTCCACAAGCTATGTGGTAACAGCTTTCTTCTGACAAAGCTTTTTGCCAGACAGAATATCGTCTACTGAAACCACAGAATCATTAAACTACCCAGTTTGTCATGATTTTTTGAGTTATATTTACAGTAGTTGCTCTTTTTCCATCTCCCTCTCACACTCTTTAAATCAACTAAGCACTGTTTTATGTTCAAAGTTGTAAAGAGGTCATGAAAGCTAAGAGGTTACATGCAGTGGAAAGAATCACTTCATGCATTTCAAAAACATGTGCATGACAAGCTAAAAAAATAAATTTTAATTATTTTCCTTAATGGTACACTATTCGCAGTTCCTCTCTGCTGTAAACTATGACCAGTGTAAATCATTAACACTAATGAGAATACAGCAGAGTGAGGACTAGGAAACTTTGGTTTTTGGCTCCGTCACTGACCGTAAGAGGGTCCTGAGGTGCTTTCGGAGATAAATTTTAAATTACTAAAATAAGTTGGGACTCCCACTACATACAAAAAGAAGCTGTGTTCATGTATAATTATAGGATTACGACCTATTTTCCTACTCAGGATCTGATCTGTAGGTTTGCTAAGCAGCCTCAGCTTATATTCAGTTCCTGAGGGAACTGAAGAAATCATTGTAGATAATTTCTTTAAGTTAGTATACTAAGGCAAAAAAAAATGAATTAAAATAATAAATAATTACTATTGCATTATTTAATATTTCTTCAAGTAATCCAGTATTCATCATAACATGCCTTTTCAGTGGCCAGTGCTTGAAGAAATGTATGTATCGTAAAATTCAATCATATCTATTTTGCTTTGTTTTCAGTTACCTTTTTGAGATTTGCAAAATCAATGTTTTGTCAACTGCCAATGATTAGAATACTATTTCAGTGGTTCCAGTCTGTTATCTTACACAGTTTGCAATTTACATAATTTTTGGAGTATGTATTTTACCCCTATCAATCTTAGTCACTAGAAATGTGTAATTTATATAAGAAATTTCTGACTTGTTCTTTGGGATCAATGTTTTTATAACCTCCTTGTACATAACAATTCCTTCTACAAACACATGATAACCACCTGTGTTATTATTTGGGAAATAAGGTGGTGTCCTCTTTCTTTTTTTACGTCACTTGGCTTGGACGAGGAGGGGCTTTTTTTCTTTACTTTTTATGCTTTTTCATTTGTCTGTTTTTTTGGGGGGGGGTTATTTATAATTTCTTTTGCAGTTTGGAAGCATAATATCTAAATCTTCAGGCTAGTTAAATAATGAGTTATTAATCTAAAACAAAGATCCAAAAATATGAAAATCATATTATGGTGAGAATAGGTGAAAAATACGAAAATGGTACAAGAACATAACTAAGAATATTTTTATACATAAGCTTGTAACTGTTGTTTTTTCAATAAATAAGAATAGGCCTCAGTAATAACTACAAATTAATTTCAAAGAAATCAAAGAATCAGGTAAGTATGTGGGTCACTTAAATATGCAAGACACTGTCCCACATGATCTCCTTGTCTCTATATTGGAGAGACATAGATTTGATGGAGGAACCAACTGGTGGATAAGGAAGTGGCTGGATGGTCACACTCAAATTATTGCAGTCAACAGCTCGATGTCCAAGTGGGCACCAGTGAAGAGTAGTGTTCCTCAGGGACTTGTACCAGTTCGTACAGTGTTGTTTAACACAGCATGGTGCTGGTAACACCTTTGTCGGTGATATAGTGGGATTGAGTGCACCCTCAGCAAGTCTGCCTATGACACCAAGCTGTGTGGTGTGGTTGAGGGAAGACATGTCATCCAGAGGGACCTGAACAAGCTTGAGACGTGGGCCTGTGTGAAGGTCATAAGGTTCAACAAAACCAAGTGCAATGTCCTGCATGTGAGTCAGGGCAACCCCAAGGACAAATACAGACTGGGCAGAGAATGGATTGAGAGCAGCACAGAGCAAAAGGACTTGAGTGTTGGTTGATGAGAAGCTCAACATGAGCTGGCGATGTTTGGTCACACCCCAGAAAGCAAACCATATCCTGGATTGTATCAAAAAAAATGTAGTCAACAGGTCAAAGGAGATGATTCTGCCCCTCTATTCTGTGCTGGTGGGACCTCACCTGAAGTACTGCATCCAGCTCTGGAGCCCTCAGCACTGGAAAGACATGGACATGTTGGAGTGAGCCCAGAGGAGGCCATGGAGATCATCAGTGGGCTGGAGCACCTCTCCTATGAGGACAAACTAAGGGAGTTGTATTGTTCAGCCTGCAGAAGAGAAGGCTCTGGGGAGACCTTATTATGGCCTTTCATTACTTAAAGGGGGCTTATTAGAAAGATGGGGACAAATCTTTTAGCAGGGCCTGTTGTGAGAGGACAATAGGTAATGGCCTTAAACTAAATGGGGTGTAATTCAGAGAAGAGAAATTTTTTTGCTATGAGGGTGGTGAAACACTGGAACGGGTTTCCCAGAGAGGTGGTAGATACCCCATCCTTGGAAACATTCAAGGTCGGGTTGTATGGGGCTCTGAGCAAACTGATCTAGTTGAAGATGTCCCTGCCCTTTTGCAGAATAGGCTGGACTAGGTGACTTTTAAAGGTACCTTTCAACTCTAACCATTCTATGACTATTTTTTGGTTTCTCAACACTCGGAGGAGAAGTTGCTTAAAAGATGTGATACAAAGACAGAATATACTGAACTGATATAAATAAAAAAAATAATTAATCTACTCTCTTCATATTTATTTTCCCTTTCAGTTTTTCCTTGTTTTCCCATTTGTTTTCCCTGTGGTATGCATTATTGTACTGGTAGCAAATATTACCAGCTGCCTATCATCAAAATTATTAAGCTCATTATCTTCCAAAAATATTATTTTGTGCCAGCATAGCAATAGGATGGATAATCTTACATACTATCCCTGTAACTATATATGGCTTGAATGAATTCTACTTTGTAAGTAGAAACAACCCTCCCCGCTACATTTGTTAGTTATTACTGCTTGGTTTTCCAAAATACTTTCTATTAATAAAAGTAGGCTACTGGTGACTGAGATGATCAAAAATACTAGGGAATGGCAAGTCTTCAGACATAAATTTTTATTTCTGTTTCCAGTGTCATTTATTGAGTAAAAGTACACGAATTTTAACATTAAATTTTAGTCATTTAAAACAGTATAAAACACTGCATGATAAAATCTGTTATCTAAAGAAATCCAGCGATAAGGTGTAGCATTCAAAATGTTAATTTCTTGTCTTTTACCAGCTTTTCCATTGCATGTCTTGCTAGAAGGAGCTGTTAGACAAATATAAAAAAAAAAAGAACATAAAATAAAAACTCCAAAAATAAAAAAAAAATAAATCACAGAAGTTAAAAAAGGAAGACAAACTATTTTAAATGCAGCTTTCCTCTTGTGAACTCTTCCTTATCACAAGTTGTACTTAAGGGAGATTCTACATGTATTAATAGTATTATACCTGTTCACAAAGCTGACATCCCTATGGATATTAGCAACTTTAATGAGGTGTTGATTTGTCATACTTAATCCAGGAAAAGCAGAGAGAACAAAACACAATGCAGGAACTCTATAGTCTGCATTTTCCTCATGAACTAAAGAAAAATTTTTGTTTGTGCCCATAAAAGGCAGAACATGCTCCAAATGTGAGGTCCTCCGGCAGAAGCTATTTTACTGCAGAATGTAGGTCATTGTATATACACTGGGGTAGAAGATAATTGTGGGGAATTGCAGGAGGATTGGACTTTGTTGAAAGCTCCTACACATTCAGAATGTAAAACTGAAGCCAAAGACTATAAACTGTTGGACATTTTGTGCGGATTAACCATCATTTTGTTTATGCTAGCTGTAATTAGACCACATTGCAAGACATCATCACACAAGCAGACTTTATAACTAAACATTACTTTTTAGTTTTGCAAACCTATGATAATTGTGGGGTGGTTCTCCTTCCACAATATATTGAAGAAATACTGATAGCATGTGCATATTTTGTTTATTGTTAGTTTCCTGCAGTTATTTCCATATTATTTTCCAATTGTGCAATAAAAAAGAATGTTTCATCATAGTTCTATTATGGAAGTTTAACTGTAAAATGTCTTTTTATTGTTCAGTTGAATGTTAAAATATTTGCTATTAGAGCCAAGCTTTAGCTAGCACAAAATCAGCAAACTAAACCTTTCATTCCTTAAGTGCTTTCCTTTATCTTTGAAAGACTGAAAAATGTCTTTTTATCTGGCACCAGTGGCTTTGGTGAGTGTTTTACAGTACATTTTTGCAAATGCTTATTTCAGGTTTATTGGCCTCCCAGCAGAGATTACAGAAGACCACACAATTGGAATGAACATTTTTCTTTGCATTAGCAGAATACATTTAGAATGGCAGGAGCTAACCTTAGGGGAATCTGGACTAATGAATGATGCTTCATGGAAAATGTTTCAATATTTAAGATAGTGTATTGAGGGGAATCTTCAAAAGTCCAAAAGTCACAGTGAAAGCCAATCAAATTCTGTTCCTAATTCCCTGTGTTTTGTTTTTGTTCTAGTTAGGCCCTTATCTCCCAGTCTTCAATTGTTTCTAAGCATGGTGTATGGAGAAAAAAAATAAATCATGATCTGTCACTCATGGGTAGAAAATTCTTCATTTAACTGCAAAGACCACATCCACAACAATCACCAGTATCATGGAATTCATCAAACTCTTTCAGCATTTAAGAGAAGATCGTTGCCTTCTCTTGAATCGATGTGCATATACGACTCCTCTTTCTTAATTCTATGAAAGAAATATATGAACAGCTATTCCTTGGATTTAAAAGCTCATCTTTTTCCGTTTATCTTTTGACTGCTCACTTCATAATCACATCATAAAGAATTATTGATATAATAGTTAGAAAAACTATTATATCATCTCTTTAATCCTCTTTCAAAGTTAGCATATGATACAGGTCTCCCACAGAGACTAGCGCAGACTACTGTCTTTTGCAGAAATTATGTGAAAAAATAGGAACATGGGTCAATCTCATCCATATTCATTGCATTTCTAGGCACATCTTACACAAGGAATGAATTTGGAGACATAAACAGTAGTTAAAAATAAATGCTTAAAAGCTAGCCCCATATATTGTTTTCATTACATGTCTGAATAATACAGAAATGGGGAATGAAAATGCAAAACATATTGCCATGATCTGCAAGTAGCACTGTTTATTAATGCAGTAGTTAAAATAGTTTTCAAATAAACTGTCAGCCAGCCAGAGACATCTTCTGTGAAAGCATAAAAAATGCATACCATATTTTAAGTAAACAAATAATTACTTTCTGGGTGTGTTCTGAATAATATCACACAAAAAGGACTAATGAAAATCAGAAGCTAAAGTGAAATGACTGAATTATATGAGTTTGTTGCTCTGGGAGGCTTAAGCACACACACAAAAAAATAAAGTATTAAGCCTGGAAACCAAAAACTTTATTAACCCAATGTTCAACATGACAAAGACTGGATAATTTCCAGTGTACCTTTCATATGTTCTAAAGATTCAGAAAAGCCTCTTAAAAACTTAGATATTTGCTTACTTAAAGAGTTTCTTCAATGTTCAGAACAAACTAATGTTAATATATGCACAGCTCTTTAACTAGTAGATCACAAACATCCCTACTGTAATCATCTGAAATAGTCTATAGTTGCTGATTAATATTACTAGCTTACACAAGTCAGTTTGAGGATTTGGGGTAAACACATCATATTATACACTAAATAACATATGGGGTAGTTCTTCCTTCCACTCTACATTGCAGTAATTCATTTTTTTATAGAAAAAATTTCATGATGATTCCAATTTGATCACGCTAAACTCTCCAAATTCCTGTTTTCAGATCAGGACAGATCACCTTTACAGAAGAAAAGATACTTCAGTTTTTATGCCAAATTATTCCTGGGATATGACAGTGATATAGTCTGGATCATAACTTTCGAGTATTGAGAGATATTGATTGAAATATAAAACCAGAAACCTATGAATTCAACGTCAGTCACTTTATCAATCCTTTTAGCTATAAGAATTTAGGAAGCGTTTTAAAAACACAGGACATTATTCTCAAAAACTTAAAAAACTTAAAAAAAAATGTACATAACAAAGTGGACCTAATATGTGTTTTTATGATGATATGAAAACTCCATTTCTGTTTTAGAAACTTTAGAGTTTGTTATTTCGTTAAAATACTAATGTCATGGAATATCCATCCAGGCTGTATATTGGTATTTGATTACAGATTTGGCTGGCAAAAAAATACTCACAGAAAAAAAAAATACTCAAGACATGCTAAAAGTTGAAATAAAAAGATACCTATTTTGTGATGCTTGTCACGTCCTAAAATATGTAATCCCAAGAATTAATGACAGAGTAAGATTTAATTGTCTGGTTTGTATAATTGGCAGTAGTTGAAGAGAAAAGAGTTTGCAACCTTTGATTTGGTGTATAATTGGGTGTGATCAACTTTAGTTTATCAGAAAAATAGGGTCAAATGAGAACTAGTGCAATTCCCTTAGGTTTAGGACCAATAAGTTGTAAATGAATTTGAATCACTGAACGGAAAAGTTATATATTATGTGTACCAGTGTGGGACTCTCAATTTAAAAACTTGAGTTACTAAACAAATGCATACAGAATAATTTTTTGTCCCCATCTACATAAAGCTAATAAACTATCTGTTTATAAACTGACTAAGCCATCTTCCATATTTCTCAAGAAAACAGTAAATTTCTTCATTTCAAAAATTTATGTTTTCTCTAGCATTAGAAGTCATAGTCAAGCAAAATTCTGGAGTCCTTGCGTTAAATCCAGGAATTATAGCCTGATCTTTTTCCCCATGCAAAATATTAACCTTTGCCAAGTACATAAGACAATAATTAAAACCAGATCTAAATCCTTTATCAATCAAGATTTCAAAGATGTTGCAGCAGACAGATGCTATTTCAAGCTAAGATGAAAGCTTCACAGTATCATGATCACAATTTATGCTATATACGGCTCTACAACCATAGTTAAACTGAGGGAAGATTTAAAAATTGTGCCTTTGTTTGAAAATGGAGAACCAGGGCCCTGCTTGCAATTAGTAGGTGAAAAGCCAGGAGAAGAATTTCACTGATGCTTACTTTGAAAAGGTACCTTACATATTTAGCTGATAGGCTGAAAGTGAATCAAAGCATCTCTAGAGGGAATGAACAGTGGTTGTACTTGAAAAATGATCATTATACCTCTAGGGAATGAATCTCTTCCAAGCACTATTTCAAACTAGGCTGGCCAATAGACAACAGAAACCAGAAATACCGGGGGGAGATGTGTTTTTTTTGTTTTCTTCTTTTTTTACTGTGGGCTGTATGACCTTCTAATTTAAACCACAAATAAGGAGAAGATGAAGAGCAGTCTTCAATTCCAGAAAGCAGTATAAACAAACTATAGTGAAAGTATCTCAGCAGGTTATTTTATGTCCTTTGAAGTGAATAAACTTCTATTTTTTAATTCTTACAAGTGATGTGTCTCAGTACTAACATTATAGTCAAAGTTAATCCAGACATTTAGTTATAACAATTTAGTTATTGAATCTTCTGATTATTTGACTTAAAATGAGGTTCTTCTTGCTTTCCATTTTCTATTGTGATTTATTACACGCCTAACACATAGTTGAAATAAAATATGCCTGTAAAAACTGTTATAAAAATTTACCATTCCAATACAAAAATAGGAGTCCTATACTTAAGAGTCATTCATTCACTTAACAAAATGTGCTGGTTATTTCAAATTATGAGATAGCAATTACTTTGACTGGGTTTTCTGACAAATCATTGAGTAATGTTTAAAAGTGTTATCCTAAATTATCATCTCCTGATGATACCATGAACAAAGCACTGTATGTGTTGTCTCATCTCTCTGCTAACTTCTATGTTAGTGATTGGTGATTAATGTTATTATTCAACTGTTTAGTTTTTTTAAAACAGAAACAAAAATATTTATTATAATTATTAAATTTATTATACAATTTTTAATTCCAGCAGGAATTAACATAAACATAATCACTACACATGACTTTCTCAGTATTCAACCCTAACCACTAGTGTTTGGTAGGGAGTGGGAAGATATTCAACATTTACATTCCTAGAGGAGCTTCTTTACCTAAATGTAATAGCAATTTGCATAAATATCAAAGCTGCTACATACAGGTTGACATTTTTTAGTATTCCGATAAGGTAACCCATTTATCATAACACTGAGCTCTTCAGTCAGCCTACAGCTGAGCAAATTTCTTTGGCTTGCTTTTCCCAGGACATTTATTCTAGATATATTGCTTTCATGGGAGATGTTAACCAAAAGCACTGCTTTCTTTCAGCCTTGCCCTGAAAGCCTCTCTTGGCAAATAAGAAATATGAAACACATTGTTTAGATTTCACCAAACCTAAATCACCACAAGGAGGAAAGAAGGGACAACTCAAACATTCACTAGAAAGTTAAACTAGAGAAAAGCAAACCACCCAGGAGGTAAGCTTTTGGAAGATATTTTATGATAATAAATAAGAAACTACTCTCTCATCAAAGACAATCCTTTCCCCTTGCCAATGTAACAAAACATAAGAATAATATAGTTGGCACTTCAAAACTCATAAAATTTGGGGGTTTCTGAATTAAAGCTTTCTAATCCTTTCTATAGCTGCTGACTGCTTGCCCATGAACCTGTTATTGAAAGGAGATCCAGAGGGACCACCCATCCAGAGCCCGTATCACCAAGCAGGGAAGTGCCAAGTTTAATACTTCAGGGAGCTTTTTACCCCCACTACATATCCAACACTTCCATCAGGCTACAAGGTTGAGTGACAAGAGATTTAATGTTTTGTAATGAGAGGCTAATTTTTCAGGAATTATACTTGGGGGCAAGGGGTCTCTGTAGCAGAGCTGTGTCAATGAAAATGCCACAATGGTGATATCACATCCAGGTTGCTAAGATTACCACCTACTGATGTCCCAAAGGTGGAGACTAAAGAATGAACTTCATAGATTTAGCTATGAGTTCATGTTACAGAATGCAACCATATGTTGGCACTTAGGTTGTAGAAGCAGAATTCCCAGCACTGGAAGGAACTGATAAGACAAAGTGGGAAGAGAAAGACAGTCATGTACAGATATAATAATATAAATCTTAAATTTACAAAAAAATCAGAAGATAAGATTTGTTGGGTTTTTCAGAGCAAAATAACTTCACTTAAGTATGTTGAAACACCTATATACCAGCCATTCTAAAGTAACAGACTTTTATTTCTAATTTATTATCCAATAAAATAGTTTAATATGGGTAAGCAGAGGCTAGCAAATAAACTTTAATTGCCTTTAATTTTTTTTAGAATTAGATTTTTTTGTTTAGATGAAAGTTTTAGAAAATTATTTATGACTAAAAATGTGTTGATGGTAAGTTAAATGCATGAGTACTCTGATTGCCTCTGATTGCCTCAGGGAAGAATGACTCTATTCTCACACAAAAAAATACTTGACCCAGGGAATACATTCAAAAATTGGGGTCAAATGTGCACCAGCTGAGTTAAAGGGTGGGAAGAATGACTCTATTCTCACACAAAAAAATACTTGACCCAGGGAATACATTCAAAAATTGGGGTCAAATGTGCACCAGCTGAGTTAATTTATAAAGGCCTCATTTGTCACAAGAAAAAAATCAAGAAAATGATGGGAAAAAAACCCACCCAAACTGATGAGACCCTAGATTTTTACAATAGCTTCAGGTGTAAACAACAGCTGCTAAGCTGAAACATTGTGCTATATCTAAGTAACACAATTTAAACAAGGGATAACAAAAATGTACTTTAAATCTCCTCCAGTTTAGTTGAATACTGCAGTGTGAAATTCATTACTGAAAACAGCTTCAAGCTTTTGTTCCAGTGAACTCCCTCCTAAGTTTTCTATGGACAGTTCTCTTTCTCAGTGCTTAAGTTTAGAGATCTAAAACCAGTTAATTAATAGAATGATGTTGACAACAGGGCAAATAAATGGAATAAAAGGAAAGAATGTGTTTAGAGGGTATCTTTGAAAGGCTTTATTTTTTTAAATAAAGAAAGATCAGAGCAGCAGAAATGGTTACTGAATACCAAAGAGGGATTGGATAGTCACAGTGGCTCTTTTGCTGTACTGTAAGGTTAGTGAATCCTTATTCAAAATGGAAATAACAATCAATATCCTATTATCTTTATTCTGTGGATAAAAATATCAATTACGACTCATGTTTGTCTGCTTACACATGTGCTTTAAGACACAACAGGATGCAGGGGACTGACATTCTCTTTTTACACTTGATCACATTTTTAAATTTTTTATGCCATTTATTTCCCTTTCTGAGGATGATGGATGGAGAAATGACTAACTAAAAAGAAAGGTGACATTCATGAGATATGATGGAATAAAACTTTTCCAAAATTACACCAATGCCACGGATGTTACATCTTTAGGTGAACGAGAGGGAATGGCTTCAAGCTCCAACAGGGTAGGTTAAGATTGAACATTAGGAAAGAATTTTTCACTGAAAGAGTGATAGGGCATTGGAACAGGCTGCCCAGGGAGGTGGTGGAGTCACCATCCCTGGCTGTGTTTAAGGGCCGTTTAGATGCAGTGCTAAGGGACATGGTGTAGGGGAGGACCTTGTAGAGTAGGGTAGATGGTTGGACTCAATGATCCCAAGGGTCTCTTCCAACCTAGACGACTCTATGATTCTATGATTCCATGTTCCAGTAGTGGAAGCTATGTCAAATATTTAATTAAATTATTTGTGTAACTACCTTGCAACTTTTTCACATCAATATAATGGCGCCAATCCAGACAGTGATGCCTCCATATTCTTACTGCACAACATTCTACCTATAGTGAAGGAAATTTTAGTTAAAACAAGTTGTTCCTAAACAATATGATAAAATATCACAAGCATTAATAGGTGGGAGCTTTTTCTTGTGGAAAGAGTATGGAACAGAATCTGATTTCTATATTTTCTTGTACACAATCCAGTTTGGAAGGAGGATTCTAATAATGAATCCGAGGAGGATGAAATCAGTGCATCTAGCACATCTGAGACAGCAGCTTTAATCTAGCAAATTGAGGTAAAATATCTCATTCAGCAGTATAGGATTCAGCACAAAAGCAAATTCATAGAGTAGATTTATGATTTAGTTCAGGCCATGTTGAAAGCTGCATTTTTACAGCAGATACCAAAAAGTTACAGCTAGATTACGGTTATGCTGAAAACAACTATATATGTTTGAATAATACATCTAAGTTTTGTTACAGGTATAGGCTATTCATTTCAATTCAAAGGTACTTTTTTCATTTCTTGACCCTAACAAAAATTCCTTTTTTTCCCTACTTGTGGGTTCAAGTAGCAATAAAACTGAAAGACAACAACATGCATTTCAAATTAAGTGTGGGTAGTGTTGCTTTCACACTGAAATAATACAAGAAAATATACTCAAGAGGACTTGATTTTATGAAGACAATTGTGCCATAACTCATGTTTGCTCCAAATTTGACACATTTCTCCCGTTTCTCAAGATATTTATGATATGCAATGCACAAAAATTCCCTTTGGATTATTATTCTTCCAGATCCATCAAGCTTGAGAGGTGAAATTTAATGCATGACTTCCAGACCAAATATATTCAGCAGTTAGGTGGAATAAAGCAATAAAAAGAAAGGAAATATCATCACTGTCATTGTACAAGCAATTAACCCTATAGCCTAGACAGCAGAGGCAGATGATACTGACCTTCATCAAGCTACTGAATCATATCAGTGTTGGCATTCTGATCAGCAAAAATTAAAAATCAACAGCAAAAATGTGTAAGTTTTGGGACAGTTAAGATAATACATATACTACAACTGCAACAGAACATGAAAGTAAAAAAATAAACAGTCACCATATTCATGCTGCATTCTGAATACCAGACACAGGAATCATTATTCTGTGCATCTGATTGTGGTACTTCATCAGAAATCTACTGGAAGAATAGACCTTCATGGAAGAAATTCATTAAAGCCCAGGGAGAATGCAAAGGTCTTTGACATCACTACTTACTTTACTGTGAACCATGGCATTAAGGATTCAGTAAGTACACTTATCTTTTAACTTCACCCTGTGGTTAGTTTTGATGAAATATTCTAAAATACGTTAGAAGATTACTAATAATTTTGAATGTGTCCATGTTGTTCTTGCTGACCTTGGGAGACTTTAGTTTAATCTCTGTTCTGTTTGGAGAGGTTTCTCAGAGTTTATGAGAGTCTTGGTTCCTCATAAACCTTGGTCCTCTCCAAGGATGTCCAAAGTCACTGAGCTAAAGTGGGCATATGAGAATATGTACAGCAACTTTTCTATCATTACCAAGGTATCTTTCAGGAATGAACATAATGTGGAACTGAAACACAACTTGCTTTCTTATTAAGTACTATTTATATTTACAATATATTTAGATTTAATATATGTTGGCATGAGAGACTTTATTTGTATCTGCTCTGAATTTAAGTTATTGGCAATGCCAGTTTACTGCAAAACATAAAAAAGCAATAACAATAAATGATGAACAACATTTCAGCTTTGTAAAGTTAGTATTAAAACATGTGACTTTTGAGTTAGAAAATAAATTTTAATTGTTTTAGAAGAGCTCATAATAAACACCAGGTTTATTCTTCTTTGCCTTTTCATAGAAAAACATGTTTACATCTTACAAAACTTTTTTGCATATTAATTTAGTGTTATCTTCTGAAAGAAACGCAGAACTGAAGACAAAAATTTGTGAACATCATTAGCTGTATATAATCAACTCCTAGTAAAAAAAACAGTTTAGATACTGTCGCATCTGATTAACACTTTTATTAACTAAGATACTAACTATTCTAGACTCTTTTTTAAATTTAATTTCAATAACCTTCCCTGGTGATGTTCTTCTGTGTACAATCATATGTAAACAAAACTCCCCTTACCTCTTTTCTTCCAGCAATAGTGAAGAGAAGCAGAATAACTCAAACAATTATATAAACTTATTTTAAAGTCATAAGGTAACTTCTTGAAGTCTGGTAAGATATAGAGTAAAGCTCAGTCTTACTGAGGAGTTTTGTATTAGACTTTAAACAGGGAATAATTTAATACCAGATATTTTATAGATGTCTGTATGTGTCAAAAATTGTGCTTAAAATTTTAATCATAAAATTCATATTTTGTAAAGGAATTGTAAAAAGTTTATTTTTTAAGTTCCTTTTAAGTGCTCATATCTGGGCTTTGGAACAGCATCTACGGTTTTGATCTCTAAATACACAGCATGCAAAATTCATGCCCCTGTTTTTTCCATAAGCAGAAAATATTTAAAATAGTATGAAATTTAAACATCCTGTTCTGTGGTAGGATATAGTTTCAAACAAAACAGATTTGATTTCCAATCTACAATAAAATAATTTGAGAATCATATACCTGAGGCAAACACAGAAGAAAACCTTCAGATTTGACCAAGTTTAGTTTTGAGGTTTTATGTCCAAAAATGAGGATGGTACTCCAAACTTTTGGAGGAAAATAAAAGAAAAACATCTAAACCCCACAAGATTTCCTACAGATCCATAGCCAAGCAATTGATTCTAGGTGGAATGAAAGTGCTATATGTACATTTCAGATACAGTTCATAAAAAATGAAGGAATTTGAGATTTAGAAAAACTCCAGATAATTAATCTAATATGCAAGTTTACAATTTTTCTGGTATGTGAACCCATGAACTTCTTTTGAAGGTAAGTGTAAGCTCTTTTTTCTTAGGAGTTTCATGTACGTAGACTACTCTACAGCATTTAAACATTTGTTTTTCCTAATCACCTTTTGCAGACCCCTGCAATGCAGTACACTTATTCACTCTAAGACTAAAACTATATTGTGAAATTAAATGGTATGAAGAAACATTTCCAAGCACTGAGAAGCTTCATTATTCATACTGTTATATTTTCAAAACTTTTAACATG
The DNA here is from genome assembly GCF_001431845.1 of Calidris pugnax. Lineage (NCBI taxonomy): Eukaryota > Metazoa > Chordata > Aves > Charadriiformes > Scolopacidae > Calidris > Calidris pugnax. The sequence continues at coordinate 50,173,075 of NW_015094506.1, forward strand.
GACCAATTAACACTGTCCCAAATATTACCTGGGCATAGATCAGAAGATAACAAAGTAATGTGTTATTCCTTATTGGCAATTTACAGTAAAGTACCTTAAGAAAATGAAATATTTTAGTAGCATGGATGAAAGTCATTTCATGCAGTCTGGACTCAGGACTAGAAAATTATCTCTTCCCATTTAGTACGTTGATATAGAGATAGCTTCAGAGTCTTGAGATGAATATTTTCAAGTGTAAAAGTGATATCATAAACAACAATTGAAGCCAAAGTAAAACTACCAGTCTGTTCTACATCCATGGAACAATGTCCAAAAATAAAAAAAAAAAATTAAATATACAAAATAGTATAGAGTGAGACAATGAAATAATTTACAAAATTAAATCCCAATAATACTGGTTTTTCTAGTTCAAAGTAAATTCTCAGGAATGTCTTTTGGAGAAACAGATTTTCCTTGGAATAGATTCTGAACAGGCTCAATATGAAACAAAATATTTTCCCTATTCTCTAAATTTTATTATGAATCTATTCATAAGCCTTGTGTTTACAGTAGCACTCAAGAATTTGAATGTGTTGGGGTAGTTTTCAAGAACTTGTGTACACTAAGAAATTCTGAACAGACTGAGAAAATCCATGAAGATTTTTATTTTTTTTAAAGCAAAGAATTCAAACCTGACATTTAGGATCCAATAAAAACTGAAAAAGATGCTGGGTAGACAGATAACCCACAAAAAGATTACTATGAATTTAAAAAGATGAAGAGGTTAAAACAAATTAAGAGTTCTAATCAGTGACTAAAGAGTCATCCTATGTTCATCAAAGAAACAAAAAAAGTTCATAGGAAATATGGAAATTATTGAATGACCCTTCCCTTTTTAGTCTCCCACTATGTGGTCATCAGCAATTTAGAGCATTGTTCATAGGACTAAGTTTTGATTATTTTACCTGAGACTGCTTCTGACAAGAGAGTGAACCGCAGATAAAATATCTCCTGGGTTTGTACAACTGTCAGTATCTCCTCTGACAGAAATCCATGACCACTAGCTAGTGTGGGCAACTTTTAGAAAGTTCTGGTTCCAGACATAACAACTTTCTTATTACTTCGAAACGTCTGGGTGAATGAGAATACAGCCATGAACACATAAACAAAGAAGAAAACATACAAAATACTGTCTTGCTATACAGTCATCAGCAACTTCTTGTTACAAGAAAATACGCTGAATTTCTCATTTACGCTTTCTGCACTATAGGTTTTTAACATCAATTTAGAGTGTGAATTTCCTACAGTCTTTGCATACAAAATCTCCACCTTAGGAGGAATATTGTCACATTAGAACATTTGATACAATATATGTCATTGCCAGTTAATATAACATTTACTGCAGTGTAGATGATAGGAGGCATCACATCTAAAAGCAAATAGGAATAAAATTTTCACTTTTTTTTCTGAGATGAAATAATAAAATGAAACTTATGGTCACTACTAGTTTGAACTAAACAAGTGTTAGCACAGGTGGCTTTTATTTACACTTTAACATTTACTATGACAGTTTGTTATGCTGGTACGTGGTTGGACTCAATAATTATGGTTGGACTTGATGATCTTAAAGGTCCTTTCCAACATAAAGATTCTATGATTCTACACCATGATTCTTTAATCCTGAATTCAAACGATTTGCAAATTTGAATGAAATAGCACTATGATACCTCGTTATGAAATCAGGTCAAACTCTGATTCTGTTTCAGTAGGATCTATTCTCTCAGATGCAATGGTCTGGAAAAGGTAAAAGTAGCAAGGTACAGTTTCTAATTATCATAAGAATGTAATTTTATTCTTCAACATTGAGTAGTTTAAAAGATATCATTAATCTAGATTCATTGTCATTAATTGACTGTGGGTGATTCATAATGTGTGACATAAATAAAAAACTTTAATAACTTGGACACAGATCCTTAATAACACTTAGGCAAGTTAAATTCCTTGGACTGTAGAGGTACTTAATATTGCTTTTTATAGTGTTGCATAAATAACGAAAGTTTCAATTATAAATAACAACCCAAATCTAATTTGGTCTTACTTCAGAAGCACAACTTTCATTCACTCAACTTGAGCTCTGCATATGTGGCAATATCAAAGGCTTGCACTGACACTATCAAAGTAATCAGCTATTTTGATGAACTTTAGATTGTTCCATCCCTAGATAAATGTTGTGCATGGAGCTAGTATCTCTGAATCAAAATTGGCGTAATCTCTGAATAAAACAGAATTACAGCAGTGGAGTCGACGTATGCTTTGTGGGAGGTATGAGTGACGAACAAGAGTTCAGAATCATATGACCGGCAATTAACTGAGGCCTTTCATTCTTGTGAAATGATACTATAGTACTTCCTCAACAGGAATGAAACAAATTGATTTCCAAATACGGCAAAGGAGTTATACATGAATGCATCCTCTGTACTACAATACTGCACGTTTGCCAGCTAATCAGAACTGAGCTTTTGATCTTGACATTCTCTTTCTTTAACGCAGAAAATAATGAATCTGTCATTTGAACTTGAGTAGACCAGTTAAGCCTCAACCTTGTTCCATATGTTTGTTGCATGTACCAGAGGGCGTTGTGATAAGTAGCTTTTCAACATATTATAGCCAGATTCCATTTCACCTAAGCTAGGTTTCTTTTGTGTTAAAATGAGAAAATCCACATCTATTTGCCCCAGTTGTCTCTAATTTTATCCAAATCTATTTCACTCTCATCATCCCTCTTCAATCAGTGCTCCCAGAGGCCAGTGCATATCAACACCATAAGAGCAGTGTCTTGCAAGGTCTACAATTATCCAATGACTTGATATGGCAGGCTAATCGCATTAAATTGCAGCTATATCCTTTCAACTGGATTCCCCAGCTCCAAATAATCAACATCACAGAGAGTAAGGTTCTCAGTTTTAATTGTCTCTGGACAGTTAGAATAAATCCTATATCATTCTCACAGCAGAGTATTTAGCATACCTCAGTGTTTGAAAACCATCTTGTTTTTAATCCAATTATTTTGGTTCCTGGGCTCCTCACAAAAACAATATACTTCTTTCAGCCTTAAATTGTAAGCTAATTACCATGATGGTTTGCCTAGGCCATAAAATACCCATTAAAAAAAGGCTACATTAGTCAGAGATAAGTTTGCCAGCAAATCCTTAAGGGATACAAAGGAGAAACAGGATTCATTCACCACCTGAGAAGCTGTTTCAAATTATTACATATCCATCTCTAATTGACATTTTAATCTCTAAAACAGCTTTTAGTGTCTACTATTGTTAACCTTTAAAAGTTCCAATTACTATATAAAAGAAGGTAGTTAAAGGAAGTAGAATTAAAATATCCCAAGTAATGCAAGTGCATAATTTAGAGGTTTTTAATACAAAATAGAATCAGAGAAAATTTGTAAATTTCCTCAGAAAACTCTGGGAACTTTGATATTCAATTTAAAACACACAGATTTTTCAGAAAATATGAAATAAAAACATGGTAAATTTGGGTTCTTTGCATTCTTTTAGTAGTCCCAAGCCATTTGCTTCTGAAATCATTCCTCCTGTAACTTCTAAGTATATGGGGTTAGTATTACAAGTATTCTGGATAAATTATGAGTAAAAGTACAAATAGAAAATAAGACAAATGAGTAGGCACCGATGAACAATGTTAAACACTAACTTTAACTTAATTATGGAGATTCCAGTGTATTAGAAATTCTACAGTATTCCAAAGTAGCAGCACACTCATTTATACATTTAAATTTTAAGAAATAAAAATTGTACTCTAGAACTTAAGTGGTGGTGGTGATATTAAATTAGTTTTCTGAAACAGCATCACACATGCAGAAACATTTCCGAATTCGGTCATAGAAAACTCCCAGTGGCACTGGGAGACGTAGAAGTTATGGGAACTACATTAAGCTGGGGATACTCATAAGCTGAATGTCAGCAGTAAGAAGTTTCATGTGGTCATTTAAGTGATCACCAGACTACTGAGAAGAGTGGACACATCTTATGCCTTCAAAGGGGTAAAATGTCTTGGGAAAATATTATATTTAAATCATTTAAGAAAAAGATCTCTCTCCTTCCCCAAAACAACTTAAATTACCCAAAAGCATTGCAGTGGAACTGAAAATTCTGTGTAACTGCTCAGATACTTGACCTTACAAATGTATTTTCCAAACTCTTCAAACAAATAACTGTGCGTAAATAAATCCACTCTGCATCAGCAGTACTGAGCTCAAGGAAAAGTACAGCAGCAACTTCATTTCTCTCACAACCAGACATGGAGAAAAAGATAATGATAGTTGTGTCCCTTTTTAGCAAGACAAGGTTAGATCACTTCTGTAGGAAATGACATACCCAGCTTCCTTTACGTTGGGTCTACCTCTGATGGATGAATCTACTTTCCTTTTACCATAAGGGTGCTCTGTAGGTTTATAGGTTTAGTTGTCTGGGTGTACTAGCTGGATACCTCTACTGGATAACTAATCACTATATTAAAAAAAAGAAAGAAAAAAAAAACAAAAAAAAGGCCGGGGGGAGAGGGGAATAGGGTGAGAAGGGAGGTGACCCTAAAACAGAGCCTGGAAGAAAACAAAGAAGAGAACATGCTCTTATAACATCTTTAGCCTCTGCCGGGGAGAACTGTCTTGATTTGGTGGTGTTTATACAACCATTTTTTTTGTTTTTTTTTAACCACAGTACCTAAGAAATCATGAAAACATAGATCAGAACAATAGAGTATATGTACAGAAAAAAAGTCTCAGGGGGATGAGAAATAAAGCAGTAATACAAATCAGTAGATGTTATTCTTAAAGCAACACCTTCATTTGTATTAGAGTAGAAAGACCTTGTACAATTTAGTTTAAAACAGAGATGATTCACTCTGACAAAAGGTACTTTCACATCACTGAAGCACACATCCATCTTCTAGAACAATAATGTCTTGATGTCAGCCAATGCAGTGGAATGGTATTGTGACATTAAATAATAAGGTAATGAATTGAAAATATTTGTCATTCCCTTTTAGTAACTACTTTCCTACCTGGAAAACCACACTAAGTGGCTTTCTCATTAATCTTGCTGTGAAAATGGAGATAAGGCAAATAAAAACCACACACCTGCATTCTGGAATTGAGCTGTCTGTGAAAAAAAAGAAGGGGAGGGCAGACAGGAGCTATAAAGCAGGAGACCTTCCCTTCAATTACGTAGTAATTTCAAGGGAAATGCCAAGTGGATAGCAGGCTACACAACTGAGGAGGAAAGATAAAACAAGAAAACCAAGAAATAAAGACGTTATGTGACCATCTAGATAGAGGCATGTTAACACCTTGGGAGGAGGAAGGAAGCATTAAGAATCATTCCACCCACTGGCATTTATTCCTCAAATTGCAGGTTTGGTGTTAAAGGAATTTAAAACATCCATTAGCCTTCCACAGGGAGAATAGGTCATGAATTATAACTGCTAGGGAAGCAATGGAAGGAAAACCACGTCTGGCATATTTTTATTGCTAATTTAAAGATCTGTGTTATAGTTTAGATCATACAGCATCTTCTTATATTGCAAATAAAATTAAGAATGTAGGTTTTGGTTCTTCTTATTCAGGCTCATTAATATCTCCTTATTGAAATCTATAGTGCTATTAAGAATTATCACTTACACTTTCAGAATCAAGCCCATGGAGGTGTTATAAACACTGAATAAAATTGCTATGTTTATGGCCACAGAAACTGTCTTTACTGTACAATTTGTTTTAACACAGCAATGCTGGGAAAATATAAGTAAAATTCACTATTAAAACAATCTTTTTAAATTATATTTTCTTTAAAAGGGAAACTATGTTTCTAATGGCTCACTGCAATGAAAAAATAGGCACAAAAATAAATATTTGACCAAATTCTTCTGTCTGTCACACTGAGCCCACACAACTGGTTCTAGTGGGTGTTTTCTACTGCAAGAGACAGAGTGTAATGCTACATTCATGAACGATAAAAGTTTCTGTCGCTTCTTACTTTTGGTCTCCTTTTGTATTACTAGGTTTTCTAGTTATGCTTTTTCCATTAATTTTTCAGGTTTTGAAAATGCTGAGTTTACTGTGAAAGCAAGCTCTGCACCAGCCCCACTTCATGATGTACAAAGGATATAGATTTGTAACATCTCAAAAAATAAAGATTCAGTATATGGCTCAAGCTACAGAACATACTTTTTTCTGGTTCTTAATGTGCTGAATTTACTACCTTGACTGGTGGCCATCAAACACGCGGGGATTCAGCACTGTAAATCAGGCACAGAGAGGGAAGCAAGGGTTACTAGCCAGTGGATTATACAAAGAGAGCTGTAGCTTCCCTAAAGTCTTCAAAAGAGATTTTAAATTCAACCCCAGTCATGTGTTATCCCAGTACAGAAGAGTGAATTTCACCCTCAGGGAACTTATACTAGCTCATATACTAGTCTTATTGTGGAAAATTCACTTCAGCCTCAATTTACAGTATTCCCCATCTCTCTTCTGCTCTCCACTTCCTATCCTTAGGCCAGCAAAAGGAAATCTGGTTTATATTTCTCAGCACAGCATTTGTTTTCACCTCTGACACACACTGAAGAATCTCTACAAGCAAGTGCCGTGTTACCAGCAGTGCCACGCTTCTCACCTCCCCGTCTAATCACTCATGGTCTGCGCTGCCTTCTGCCCAGCTCACAACCAAATCAGCAACACCTCCCCTGATAAAGGCTTATCAAGGGATTTTATTCAAGGAAATGAGAAAATGCACAGGATCATAATTCTGACTTAAATGGAAGTGTGTATCTCCCCAGAATTATAAGGAACACTTTCCTAAAATGGATGATTCCTGTTATACATCTATGTACAGCCAACTGTCAGTAATCAGACAGAATAACTTTACTGTAAATGCTGTGCTTCAGAAACACCTTCATTTCAGCAACAAAGCTTTTTGAGTATAACAGCTGAGTTTAAACATAAGCAAATGGAAAATTACATTGAGCTAAGTTTCTATGACTAATCAGTGACTATATGTGAAAGGAAAATAAAATCTGGTGATAAAGCCTCTGCAAACTCCATTTTCAAAGATGCCTTAACCTGTGTGTTAATCTAAAAGCCTTGTGCTTAGACCCTAATGGGATTTACCTTAAACTGCATATTGAAAATGGTGCTCAACAACCGCTTGTTATGTGCTTGAGTACCACGAAAAGCAAACGCATTCAAAAACCTTCATATGATTCTGTAAAACCATGAACCTCTGACTTAACACGTATTCATATCACTAGCAATTCAAGGTAGGCCTGTTTTTTTGTTTCATTATGAAAACTGTTTTCATCCTTGCTTTAACACAGAACCAAATCCCAGCGAACCTCAGTACGGCCATTCCTCATTTTGCTCATTTTACATTGCCTTTTCGGGCATTTGGAGGCTCAAGTCCCATAAACGTTTGTGTTCATGCTTAGCATTCTGCAAATGGATTTGCAAATAGCCTCTCTGAGACCATTCCTATAGTTAAAACTATGCATGGTAATACAGTTAGGTTAAATATCATTGTTCTAAACACTATATACAGACAACTCCTCCTCAAGGGCATATAAGCTAAATAGACTAAACAGACAAAGTCTTGCAGGGGAAGCAGAGGCATAACAACCTGTATTTAACTTATTGCTACACTTCCATGTATGAAACCTTGACTTGTTTTTTAAACAATTTTAAGCATCGGTCTAAAGCAGTCTGACTACTGTTAGCAAACTCTGTTTGAAAGAAGAGTCAAGTGATTTTCCTAGGTTGCTAAAGCAGCTGCCTGGCACAGGTGGGAATAGGATTGAAGTCTCTGAAGCTCTATTTATTAATGCATTTCAAACTTTGATAAATTTGTGTTCCGGTGATAAGCACTGAAATCTTAGGTAAATGTGTGCTTGTAGGAGCAAAGCCTATTTTTAATCTGAGATGTTCCACTCTTATCGATATTAATCTTGTCACAGTCACTCCAAGTCCACAGCATCTTTATGTTAAGTCAGATTGCCTTTTTCATCTCCCAAATGCTGACTATGCATATAAGTGAGTCATCTCTGTTTCTGTATGTGGTGGGTTATCCTTGGCTAACAGCCAAACTTCCACCCAGCTGCTCACTCACTTTCCCCCCTCAGCAGAAGGAGGGAGAAAATAGGAAAAACAGGGAAGAGAAAGCCCATGGGTTGAGAAAAATATGGGGTTCAACTTCACTGCTTCATTCCCATCTCTACTACTCTCCTCCAAACAGCACCAGGTAACAGGGAACAGGGGATTATGGTCTGTACACAATGGTTTCTCTCTGCCTCTCCTTCCCCTTCACACTTTTCCTCTGCTTATCCCTTCAGGAAACATCAGCTGCTGTGGTGTGGGGTCCTCCATGGGCCATGATAGACACCTGCACTGGTGCCATGGAGCACGTCCTCCTCCGCCTCCTGTGACCTTGGTGTTCCCTCTGCTGTTTCTCACTTTTTTTCGCTTCCTCCTCCTCTGCCTGTGTGGCATTTTTTACCCTTTCCTAAACGTGTTTTCACAGAGGTGCCACTCTCTTGGCTGATGGGCTGAGCTATGCCCTGGTGAGTCCATTGAAAATGGCTGGAAATGGATGTTTCTAGCATGGGGCAGCCCTGGACTCTCCTCAGGGAGACGACCCTGCAACCCCTCACTACCAATGCCTGGGCATGGACACCAGATACAATCTGCCAGACTGGAAAAGATACTCCAACCAGATGCATGATGATCTTGGTCTATACTGAAAACTGATTTTAGTCACTTAAAATGAAGCCTAGGTGAACTTCAGAAACTTCAAACCAAGAAGCCTGTTCAGCTACCAGTTCACTTCAGACAAATCTGAATTTGCAAAATGTGCCTTTGTCTTGCTAACCCTGAAAGAGTCCTAAGTATTTTTGGTTTAGCTTCTTTGTGTGCCAGAAAAACAGCAACCTGGTACCTCAGCCTTTGTATTTAGCCTAAACTTTGAGCGACCACCTTGGATTCAAAGAAACAAAACCAAATAACCTACAATAAAATGTATTTACATGACCTTTAAAATTATCTTTATAGCCTTGCCTAATTTGTATCGAATAATGTTTATATTAGGTTTGGGATGTGCTGAATTTAGCACAAATTAATGGAATAGTAGAAATAAATGCTTTTTTCCAGTTAATTGACCAGTTTGTATGCCGCATACTAAACAAATTATGCCAAGATCGATCAGATAGGTTGATAGGTCAACATTTGATAATCACATTTTCATTCCTACTCTTCATTCTTATAAAAGCATTCAGAAGACCCCTTCCCCCCAAAAAAACCCCCTCTAACCCACAACCAACCAAATAAAAAAATTACAAACCAAAATCGGTTTCAAATGAGTAGAAATGTTGAGGACTTTCCCATATCTAAATAGATATCTCCGTATCCAGTAACTGAAAACTTGCTGGTAATGTTTTCAGCAACTAAAAGCTGATGTTGTACATAAGACAAAGACTGAGTAGATGTAATTTATAAATTGGTTTAGGAAGCTAAGATGGGAATGATAAAGAGGGTCTTTCAATGATTGAATATGATTTAGTTTTCTTTCAAATGTGTTTAAAAATTTTAACAATGCAGTCTTAAAATGAGAGCAATCTGATCTTACATGTGCTGAACTTTATGAGATAATTAATTCAATAAATACAAGTTGCAATAATGAATTGTTGACAAATGAACATAAATTTGATGCAATTGAAAATACATCATGACAAAGCTGAAAAACAGATAAAAAGCTTTGTTTAATTGTACACATCAATTTACAGATTCTTGAATTCATATTTCACTGCAGTAAGCAAACTTGTCCTGGCCAGATTTCCTAATTGATGTAAGAAATGTGTCGATTTTTCAGAACAAAATAGATATTATCAAAAGACTTCACCAATAATAGATATGGACTATTTATATGAACAACAATGTGCTTTTATTCAGTGATTATGTGAGTCTTCCAGAATATGTATTAGGAAAGGAGCTGATGCACTTCATTCAAATCCTGGCTCTCTCTTTTTTTTTTCTTTTTTTTTTTTATGGTGGTATTTATGTTACCTTACATATGCCAGAGGAATGGATATTTTCCTTTTATAAGTAGACTTGAATAGATCACAGAAACCTGCTAAGTATTGAATTTGCTAGGCTAGAGTCTAAATTAGAGTTATGCCAGTTGTATATTTAAAGCCATCAAAAATAAAGAAGCACTGAAAGGAATTGAAATGTACTGTAAATGTTATTTTAAACAGTGCCCTGTTTGAATAACACTGTTCGCGTCAGGGAAGTAGAATTATGCCTGTAAGAAAAATACATGTTTTATTATGTGTTTTGCCAAAACATTGCTTAAAATAAAAAAATTATTTCTTGTTTTTCATTAATAAGTATCTCCAGAAAAAGAGAATTTCTATGTTTCTGCATCGGATCCACCAACTAGACCCAGAAATACTGAAATGTCCTGAAATGCTTTATAACTAATTATTGCTGTTATATTACATTACGTGGTTATCGGAGAGAAGGGGCGAAAGGAAAAGAGCAAAGATAAATCTGTGAACAGAGGCAGGTGTCCAGGACTGCTTTTTCCCATGTCAGTGACCTGTTAGCTGTTCTTCTGACATCACAAATCCCATAGTCCTTCCTGCAGTGTGCTCCACCCAGTACAGCAGAATGTCCCCATTCAGAACAATCCTTAAAGGTCAGCACATTTTCCAAGGATTTGGTCAGGAGGGCATTAATTCGCTGTCTCTGTGCTGGATAAGGACACTAAACACTAGACAATTACACAGTAAAGTGGCGGGTTGATAACATATTTTAAAATAAACATCCTGGCCTGCACTTTCAAGACCCATTTGCAATTCCTTTCCTTCAAGAGAAATTTCTCTACGCCTATTTCCTGTCCCCTGATAGGCTACAGGACAAAGGGGGAAGGAATCCAGGCACATGCATTGTGCTGCTGTGGGCACATCAGACTTGGATCTCTGTTGATATTTCTCTTGCCCTGAATAGTCTTCAAAATGTAACTCTGCAAGGATTGCATAGCAAGGTGGCACACCTCTGTGAATCTGAGATGTTGCTGCAGATAACTGTGAAGGCAGTTTGGCCCAAATCCACAGGGGTGCTTTTTTGATTCTTATTAAAAAGCAACTCTTTTAAATGACAGTAAGATGATTGAATCCTCCTGTGGATTTGGGAGTCGAGTTCTTCAAGGGCCTCAGCCTGCTATCTAAGCATCGATACATGACTGCTGAAATTTTGCTGGATTTTAGGCTTAAAATCTTACTTACTTGTATTAGAACTAGATTTTGCCAGCAGATATATTGACCAATTTTGCTTTCAATTAAAGTGTAAATTATGTAGTAAATATCACATTTATTTGGGGACCACAGAAACATGCTGAATACTGTCATCACACTATTTTCAGTAGATTTCTAACTTCTTTTATATAGCAAAAAATTGTTTTCTCAATAACTGTTATTTTTAAACAGAAGAGCACCTGTAGGCCCATGCAGGCCTCCATCTCTTAATTTTCTCACTTTGTAGCATTAAAGAAGACATCTTTCAGCATTTCTTGTGTAGTCATGAAGAAAGTAGGACTAATTGTCCAAAAGAGGGGAAGAATTGGCGAATAATCACAGCCATGTCAACTGATTCAAGTCCTGACTTTCCAGGCTGCTACAACAGCTTAAAATAACTATCCATTTCATCCATGGTCTATCCTGAAGGTTCAGGAGGTGAGAGGCAAATCTTGCGATGTATAAACAGTCATCTACAGTATATTTGACAAAGAAATTTTATTGTCTTAAAATGGCTTGGCATCTACCACCCACAGTGTAGAAATACAACAGTGGAGCTTGTAAACCAGCTTCCATCCTGTTCTAATGATAGTTTAACAACCAGAAGAACTATATTGTTTAAATATAGAATTATTTCTGTTTACACATTTAACTATCCCTGGTGTTACAGGGACTTTGGCAGTTTACATAATATCCTCTGAACAATAGATATGTGCCATCTGCACTGGGTGAAATGATACAGCCTTCCTTTAAAGGATTAAAAGTTGTAGTGTTTTTGCTGATTTTTTTTTTAAATTGCAGTTAATCCTGTCTTTGATATGCAATGCCTGTGTTGGCAGCCTCTTGATGCTGACAACATCTAGATTCAGTACAGGAGCTCCAGCTTAAATTTGCCATTTCATCCAGACTTACAGGCACCAGACACTATGGTGATGTCTCTGCTGGTAAATAAAACAGGGTACAATAGCCAGCTTGCTGAGTAACAGGATATTTAAATAAGAAATGTTAAGGTGAGTCATGCATCTGAAATCCTTGCTTTGCCTCTTGAGAAGTTAAGTCCTAAATGCAAATGGACCTAAATGATACAAGTATTCAGAGATGGGAACCCCTTCCAGCTCTTAGTTACCTCATGTCCTAAAGGAGTTGCCTCCTTTAAATGTTGACTGGCTAATAACACATTTGGCTAATACTTAGGAACTTTCCCTGAAAATTATCAGTTTGGTTTTTTTCTTTGTGTTACACATAAAACTCAATCATTGCTAGACTGAGACTTGAATTCACTCATTTTTTTCAACACTCAAAGCAGAATTTGGGATTTAGTTTGACTCTTTTGAGCATGCTCATCAAGCAGTTGATCCAAGACTAATTTTTCCAAGTAAAATTGTGCTCAGTTTTTTCACCTTCATAGAATTATCTTTTACTGAATTTATTTATACCACTGACTGCATGAATGACATGTATATTAACCATACTGTCCTCATCTTACAGTAGGGGTTTTTGTTTTGATTTTTTTTTTTTTGCTTTTTCTTCCCATACTTCATATTAATGCAAATCCTTCACAGATGTATCCAAAAGTACAACCAGACTATCCCATTGCTAAGCTCTGATAAAAAAAAAAAAAACCCAAAAAAACCCCAACCCAAAATACTTTTATTGTTTTCTCACTTTTGAGAAAACCTGTATTAGATGAGTCAATTTCATTATTTCCTTGCAGAAGTATGAACTGCTAGGCTTGAAATTTGGTCCAAGGTCACATGAAGCACAGCCAAGTCTCACAGCCTGAAAGGTCAGAAGGAAGGTACTGAATCTCCAACCTGCTCAGCAGAGACTTCAAGGCTTCTGGTTAACATTCTTGCTTGAACTAAAACTTGGATATTTGTTTTGACTCAGACCCCAACGACTACAGTAGAAGTACGGTGAAGTACCACTTGGTTTGCTCTCTTTAATCAGTCTTTCTAAACCCTTAAGATTTTTCCTTGGAACACCAGGGACACACAGGTTACAGGTTGAAAACCATTATACTAAAATGCACCTTCCAGGGGAAAGGAAACAAAACAAAACACCAACCAATCTTGATTTAAAGAATCTGCTTTCATTTTACAGTTATAAAAAAAAAAACCCTGAAATCCAGATGATATTGCTTGACTTCATGTTTCATAAGAACTGTTTCATCAAGATTAAAAAGAAAAAATATCCTCTTTTACTAATGGTATATGTTTCTTTGGATTGATAAAGGAAAGTCAGTGTACTTCTGCTGCTATCAAATCAAAGGTGACAAAATTGTCTTTAGAAATTAATCAGTCTTCTGAAGATAGCATGGATGAAATGTATTTGGCCTATGACTGCTCTTGGTTTATATCAGCACATATATTCTCCAGCACTAAACACAGCTGTGAAATAGTGAGTGAAGGCTCTGTGGTAGTGAGAGCATTTCTCCATTTCATAACCCGAAGCACATGTTTGCATTGAGCACTTCTAACAGTCAATCACAACTCCATTAGTCACTTCTTTTTGCCCATTCTCATTAGGGTTTTTAGGCATAGTGTGAGAGATGTTGCTACTAAAGCAGTAACAAGGGAAAAAAAGAAAAAAATAAGCAATGAAGAACTTGTCAAAAACTCAATAAAAAACCACAAGGCTAGATTTCCATCTCTGTTATGCCCTTGGAAAGCTTATTACCACAGGTCAAAGGTGGAGACATTTTAAATTGTGATTTTGAAGGGTGGTGACAATTCTGTATCTCTGTGTTTATCACTCATACATCTGGTTTATATCTGGGCATGGTTATAATTTGTTAGCATCTTGAAGTATTTTTCTTTTCTTTATTATACTTGAGTACACTGTGTCTAGATAAATGTCCTAGCAGTTAATTGACAGAATGGAAAGGATTGCAAATATTAACACAAGACAAAGTAATATATAAACGAATCCTAGGAATGTAAGGAAGTTGTCAAAGATTGTTAATATACTGGGTGAATATAATGATAAATAGACCATAGGACATATAAAATCCTTTCACATGATTTTGATGTAGGAGAATAACTTGATACAGAAATGATATAATTAATCAGAACTAAAGAGCTCAACTGAACTGCAGAGGTGGAGGTATATCTACAGATTTTTTCTTGTAGAGTACTTATACTTTATAGTCACAATTCATGGCTGCTGTTAAACTCAAGGATGGCAAACAGTAAAAAAAGGCTTATTTAGGGGATACAAGAAAGACATATAAAGCTAAATCTAGTGAAAAAATGTTATAACAATAGAAACTCAACAGCTAAACAGTGTTGTGATACAAAGTACATGTGATGTGATCTAGTAATTAAGACATTGAAACTAAGAAATTGGCAAAACCAGCCTGCCTTTGTGTTTGTAACTCTTAAGTCTCCTATCTAAACTTTCTCCTAAAAATTTTGGGGCACAGAATATAGTGTGCCTATTACACCTCTTAGCACCAGAGTTAGAACCAGTAACACCTATCAGTTCTTTTAAGGATACACCGTTACTTGTATATCTCCAGTCCAAAGCACAGGAAAATACAAGTACTTTCTTTTTCCTTTTATATGCATTCACCTTTTCTTCTGTTAAGACCACCCAGTAAAAGTAGAGTTTATGACAGTCTCATACACCTTAAATCCAATTAATCTAATACACCAAACCTTGGCGGGGGGGGAGGAGAGAGAATTAAATATTGACAAACCAGATAATATCCAGACACATGTGTCTGCAGTAGGGAAAATGTGTTACAAAAATTGTATAGCAACAACAAAAATAAGTAACCCAAAATTTTCTTAACTAGAACAATCTTGTGCAACTAAATATACTTCGTTATACTTTGTTCATATTTATTTGTTCCATGCAAATTAATTTATCAAGTATAATAACCAAAACTGTTTAATAAAAGTTTGTCCTGATTTGGGGGCAAATATAGTGATTTTAATGAACTAATTTTTGAGAAAATATCTCCTCACATGATGTCATGAAAGTTAAAAAAAAAAATCATGTAACTGGTAAAAAAAAAAAAAAAGACATCTATTTGGTTGTTTTTTAAAAAAATCTCAAGTATTGTATTTATGCAAAGATTTAAAGTAAAAGTTTGAAATCCTTAGCTTTCTGTTAAGTAATAAAATACATCCAAGACCACTGGCTACTCATTAATCTACCCTAAATTCCTCTTTCTCCCACACTTAGAAACCTCAATATATTTTCAAATAATGCCCTCTGGAAAATTTATTGCTGTTTTGTCTGTTCTTATATCTAGACTGGTATATGACATACAGAGTCTTAAAACACAGTAAATTTTGAAAATAGTATAGAACTCTTTCCCTTTATCAGAAAGCTGTCTGTATGTTGGTTTTTTTTCCTTTCCCTCACTGATACTGTATTACCAGAAATGATGTCATGCTATTCATATCATATCTCACAATAACACTTTTCTAGAGTAAACCTTAATCTCCTAAATCCAGTGTACAGTGGCTGTCCAAACAGAATAGATCTCTCTCTGTTTTTTAATAAAATCCAGGTGATAAATTAAGTGCTTCTGATAAATGAGAACCCCACAGTTCTGTGGATCTAATCCTCCCATAGAGAGAAATATTTGACCAAGCATAATGTGTTTCTTATGAGGAAGGTATCTTTCACAAAGGAAACAAAGCATGGAATTTCTGTAACATTCTTTGCATAAATATTCTTATAAATTCATTGCATATGGAAATAATAATAAAAAGCCAGCTACTTTCATCACTCTTTTTGGCCCAGGAAACAATAAATAGGTAGGAATCCTGGCCAAATTTTTCAAAGCTCAGTGTCTGAAGGTAGTCCTATAAATTGTATCTATGTGAAAGCAATTTTCAAAGGTACTGAGAATTCACAGTTCTCACTGATTCCCACATGGATATAGGTACTTATTTCTACACACTCAACTTTGAAATTTTTTGGCACATAATTCAGCTATACAAACTCTGGATTTGTCTCAATAAAAACATGAGAGAGATTTATCACTGCTTCTCCTGATATTTACTGTCTCTATCTAGCTACTTATATGGTCCCATCAGCAGAGGTTTTGAGCACCTCCCAAGATTTAAAAATTAAAACCAATAAATCTCTCTCTTATTTCCTGTCTTCCCGGTTTGATTCATTTATTTGGCTTTGTTTATTTCAGTCTGTCTCAGAAAAAAAAAAAAAAAAAAAAAAAAAAAAAAAAGCAAAGGATGTTTTTTCTGAAAAATAATTTAGGGATACCCAAACTAGCTTTTAAACAAGCAAGGCTGGAGTGCATTTCAGGCAGCTATGCATCTCTGAGAAGCAAAGCTCATACGCTCAGAGTTGCATCCTGCTGTGGTCATGCTGTCTTGTGCGTGAATTGGCTCCTTTACAGCTACCTTGGGTTAACCCTACTCTCCAGTGTGGCCTGTAGAATAGTCATGCCATAAATTAAATAGAGGAACTTTACTATTTTGTTCTAAAAGTGATGAGGCCTGCAGCCGTGCTCTCTCAGGGATTGAGCTGCGCACACATATCTTCTCTCCCAGACTGCTCAGGTTTGGGCCAGACCGACTCAGCAGTGAGACGTCCACCAGCTCCCACTGGCCAGCTCCGCTTCCTAGCCCTCACCTTGCTAATAGTGCTTCACTGAAATGTATTCAGCTGAGGGGTATGCCAGGATTAGAAATTATTCCAGAGAGCTGGAGGACACAAGCTTCAAAAGAATGTCCTGCAGTGAGGCAGAATGCTCTGAGGTAAAACAGCACCTCTTCCCACAACATGTCCCCTCCATCATCAGGGAATTTTCCTGTGTCCTTCTGGACACTTCCTGAGTCTCCTCTTACCCCTTAGAGATTATAATCTCTACTTTGACAAAGGACTAAAGTGGTTTTAGGTACTTTATAACCCATTTATTGCTGTGAAAACTATAATAATTAGGAAAAAAAGTCAAGTATTGGTTTACACGTCTACACCAAAACCTCATGAGGGAGGCCCTAAATCCTCCCTGTGATCAGTGTGGTCAGAACAGAAACTCATGGTGGTGTGTTCAGGATAGCACGTTGCTAAGCAGGATCTGCTATTGAGCTTCAAACAAACCGTGACCGTCTTGGTTTATGAAACTTCATTCCTAGGAATGGAGAATTGCATTAGTCAAGTCTGAGAGGAAAGAATTTCTGCACGAGCAGAGGTAGGTGTGTGTTCTGGTAACAGAGACAGTACTCTGGCTCATGCAGAAGGAAACTGCCTTTTTCAGGCATTCAGTAGCACTGCCAGGAAGGATTCCCATTTTATTACTGACTTCATCAGGAGGCATCTCTCCAGATAGAACTACAAAGCTCAGAGAAAACAGTTTCTCCCAAGAACTCCTTTCTCCCTTGACTGGTCTTTCCTTCCTTCCTTCCTTCCTTCCTGCTTTCCTGCTTGCCTGCCTGCCTTCCTCCCTTCCTTCCTCCCTTCCTTCTTCTCTTCCTTCTTCTCTTCCTCCCTTCCTCCCTTCCTTCCCTCCTTCCTTTTGCACCCCTCCTTTAAAGTGTACCTTGTTTTTTCAATCTGGCTCTGAGGAAGGGGGAGAAGGTGTAGTTTCTGTCTGATACAGAGCTGAACTAATTGTGTGTCACCAGGGACATTGATTGCTGATGTATTAGTCCATATTGCTGCACAAGGTTTGTAAAGATGTTGTACAGTACAGAGAACGTTAACGATTTCTCCAGGAGAGAGAAAATCATCAGGGGCGATTTAAAGGTGGAAATATGTTGGCCATGGAATAGCTCAGATACTACCTGAGGGAAAACAATTAAACCACTTCAAGATTTTGCCATTTAGTTTGCTCATCTCTGATTGCTGGGCAAGAATTACCAGAATGCTTAAAGGAAACAGAAAAGTTTCTTCATATGAATGCACTGGAATCTGGCTATGCTCAAAATAACAAAAGTAAACTCTTCAGACATTAATACAAAAAAATGATAAGGAGGATATATAACTTAGAATTTACTAGCACATACCTATTTATGTAGCCATGATTTGCAAAGTTTTTTCCAGTTGTTCAGCGGCCGTCTTTTATTTTTTTTTTTTGGTAGTCACAATATGAAGAAAATCTACTACATTCACCTTCTCCCTGAACTTATTTTACACCAACTTTTAGTAACATTGAAAATTTTACCAGCAATATTTAAGTAAGAAAGATACAAAAAGGCATTTTGCAAAACAATGTGGATATTTACTCCGTGTCTTTCTAAAAAAGTCTAAACAAAATATAAATAGGGAAAAAAAAGGTCAGGATTCTTTTTTTTTTTTTTTTTAATGTTGAAAAATTGAATCTAGAGCCTGTACCACAAAATCCATTAAGCAAGGCCATGACACTGTATTTACTTTCTACCCCATGAAACTACCAGAACAGGAGAGGTTGGCTGGACCTCATGAGACAGCCAGCACCCTCACACCTGGCTGCTAAGTGTGATACTAGGGTGTTCATGCAGCCAAGTTCATGGGCAAGTTGGAACTGTTAAGAGAAATACAGCAAGAACTGTAACATTATTTTCCTTAATTTTCCCAATATTGCACATGAAGCTTGAGGCAGAATCAAGAATTTGCACCTCTGTCCAGTACATCTATTTGTTAGGTATATTTTTTTTTCTTAAAATACGTGAATGCTTCTGAAATATACTCTCAAGAGGAAAATCAACATGCTTTCACTGGAGTTGCAGTCTGCTGTATAAGGTAAGAACCCCATAGAAATGATTTCATGTAATGTTTTGTATTTCGTATTTGTTTTCATACAGCTTTTTATATATTGCCTGGTATAAAAACTAGGACTCATTCCACATATCTTTCCACGAAATATTTCTCTCTTTTACTATATTTATTTTTTTAGCAGGTCTAGAAATTTAAAATATTTTCCTATCCTATGACTGAGGCCAGGGCTGGGTGATATTTCATCACAATAGCAGATCATGAAAAATAATGGTTGTGTCAATGTCTGGAAACGGTACATTTGAAAGTGAAGACATTATTTATAGGATCGGAGAGGTGCCCATATGCAGTGATCTCAGATCTAGAATGTAAATTAAATAGATATGTGGTGATTTTCTCAGACATGATGCCCTAAAGTTCAGAGAGCAGAAAGCAAGACTCTTGCCTTCACACTGAAATACTTCAAAACAAAATTGTAGGCAGTTTCTCCATTTTACATGTAGTTAGACACTTCCTTGAGTCATACATTATCCCAGAACATGCTTTTGAAAATCTAAATGGTTTAACTGGCAGAAGCTCCACAATATATTATTCCTGTATCTTCAAACACCTATATGACTTCAACAAGCTAGAGGAGAAAATTAGAATAAATATTTTACTAAAAATGTTCTAAGATAAATAACTGGCTCTACACTATTCTTTCTTTCACTACTCTTTCTATTTATGGCTTCCTAATGAACATGAAGAATGTGTTGAAGTTATTTTAACAGATGGATCACAAGGAAGTTCTGTTCATAATTTATGTTATCATACTTAAGTTGTCCACAGCAAAGCAGAGATCTCAGAAAATTAAAGTTTCGTGTGGTTTGTCTATACAATCTTTTTGTATTGGGGGCAATAGTCTTGTCAGTTCTTATGATTTTACTCAATTTCTCATGATAATTGTTAGTTGCTGAAGATAGCTGCTTCTAAAACTGAGAGGTATGCAAGAATTTCCCATTTCACTCAGAAGGAAATGAAGGAAGAGGAGAAAGAGGTAATTTTCTCTCCTTACTAGTCAGAAGCAAACATCAAATACTCAAAAAACAGACAACACAATTTTCTAGACCTTGAAGAACAACTATAAAAGTCTTTAGTTTATTGCTAAAAATATTTCCAAATGCTGAAAACCTAAGAGTATTTCATTCTTACAGTGAGGATGTTAAACATTTTAGAGTATTAGTGATCAGCAGTATTACAAATAGAAGATTCATGTTTTTAGGGAGTCTGAATATATACCAAGCAGAGGAGACCCCATAGAGTCAATAATTATTGTCTTGTCTGGCAACTCTGAATTTTTTTAACTGGCCAGCTCTAATTCATTGCTGAGGAAATAGCCAGCACACAGGTATTTTGTAGATCTAACTGGAAAAAAGGAAAATCAATGAAAGTAGAAAATCATAAACCAACCACAACCTTAAGTCAAGAAACTTGTAATTGCAACTGGGACTCACTGCAATTAGCAGCTTTTTCCTTACATGTGTTAATGGCCTGCAGGCAAGAAGGCTGATTCCCTATTCAGTGAAATTCCATGCAGCATATACAGTGTAAGGTTTAAGAGAACTGTTCTCTAGATATCTAGTGCATTCCCTAAGTACAGACAACCCTGATTTCTTCTTAAAATAGATGTCTAAAGTAAGTCAGGTGAATTAGTCCCTAAAAGTGCATATTTCTCTCCTCTGGCATCATCATGACCCTAAGAGGAGTGTCTGAGGAGGAAATGTAGATGCCTGCAATAGATGGCACTGTTCCTATCGTGAATAGCAGAAGTCTCCTTGCTGAAACAAGCCTATGAAGTCTCCTTGCTGAAACAAGCCTATGCAGGCCACTGTATCCCATTTCTTGGTGATAATGTTGCTTCTAGCATTTGAGTTAGCACTGTTACAGCTGAGATGGTCTACGCTGACTTGTCTTTATAATTTCTGTGACTAACAAAGTAAAGAAGCAGCCTCAACCTGTCAGGATTTGGTGTAGTTTCTAAGCAGGATATGGCCTCTAAATTGTAAAGGAGCCAGAGATTGAGTGATTTCTCATGCAAATTTAAACCTTTGAAAGTCAGGTCATTCTTAATGAGATGACAGTATTTTCAAATCACTGTTTCATATCAAATGCCTGTCATTTCCATGATGGCCTTAATTCTTTCAAAGTTGATTCTGGGATTGAGCTGTAAAGTAAGTTTCTTGCCATCTAAAATGTCTGTTGACATAGAATAAGTCAGGAATGTACTTTTGGTCTCTATTTTATAGTGTAAATCTGTGACTCATTTTGACAATCTAAGTAATCTCTTCATGATCTTATTTTTTTTTTCCTTTATGTGACTGATCTTTTTCTCACTTGTTTTGATCAAAAGTGCAAAGGTATGTTCTTTATTTGGTTTGGCACTTTGGCCATCTTGTCTAGTGGCCTGGGAAAAAAAAAGAAAAAAAGAAGAAGAAAAGCCTAATAGTGCAACTGACAGATGGTTACAGTTTCCTGACAAATTATTTATTTGAATTCTCAAACACTCAGCTCTTACTTATGAATTTTTCACATAAGTTTTAAGAGTTCATTTATCAACAAGAATGATCACATATTGACCATACCAGTACTCAAAAGCAAATGTATTCATTTGTTCATTATAGGGGAATGAGTTAGTGACAAGTGAACTGATTCAGACAAAACACCCAAACTAAGGCTTCAGTCTAAGATTTAAACTAGTACAAAAAGCTTGTCTATGTCCTTTCTTTCTGCCTTTTTCTAAACCTTTGTTGGTACTTACCATGCCCTCATATGGATATCTAACTTTTTCCATTCAGAAAACCAATTTAAAAAAATCTTTGAGAAGGGATCAATTTTGTCAATCATATATGGTATTTGCAACAGGAGACTGTTCTAACATGAAATAGTTTTTCATTTGATGACAAATTTCACCACTAGAGTTGAGAAAAAAGCTGTTGAACACTGGCTGAAAAGTTTGTGAACTTTTTTTTTTTTAATAAAAAGAATTGTCTTTTCATACACAAAAATAAATTTTAACTGTTAAAAGCAGTTTGAAATTTTATGTTCCCTCCCTTCTCTCTCACTCTGTTAAGTGGTGTCTTTTCAGTTGGCAAGTCAAGCAATCCTGCCTGGCCCCCTTCTTTCACTGGTACCCACAATGAGTCAGTGTCTCAATCAATGACTAAATGTTTTAGTTAAAAATGGTAACAGCTCAACTTTAAATTAGCTACAGAGTAGGTTGTTGTTGTTATTGATGCTAAGTTTAACATAAATCTCTCAGCTTCCTGGTGTGAATATTTCTTTTACAGGTAAAGCTATACCCTTGCAATTTCATCCCTCTCAAAAGGGATCATTTAGCTGTGTAATGCAATTCGTGCGTTATATATGTGCATATATGCATACATATATGTACGTATATGTATCAACTCAAGTCTCTTAATTTTAAGTGAAATGTAATTTACCAGTAAACATACACTTTAAAACATCACAAAATTGAAACGTGAATTCATTATATTTTCCTTGCTTGGTTTCTCTTCCAATACAGTGAAGTTTTGCTTCATTTCTTAGACATATGGTTCAGTGTTTAATTTGTAAATATATCCAAGAGCCATTCAGGCCTTCAGCTTGTGTTTTATCTCATTAAACAGTGATTGCACATGCATCGAATTCTTATGCTACACAAATGGAGTATTTACTGTCTCCCAATGGAAACATTTGGGAGTCCAAGCTGAAAGCAATATCTTCTAAATGTAATATTAGATGACTGAATGTGCGTGTGTATGTATGTGGGAGGTAAAAAACGATCTTCACTCACTCTACAATAGACACTGTGGAATGGAGGCAACCTGCATGTAGACAATGTAACTGGAAACTATTTGATTAATGTGACTTTTACAAAACATGTTACTTGAAGCAGGCATGTGGAAAGCTCCAGGTTTCTGATTTGCTTGTCCTAGGTTAGTCTATCATAGGCTGGGAGCTGTAGTCTCTTTTTCCTCCGAAGCCTCCATGAAATCTGCAGTAGGATAAAATCTGCAGTAGGATAAAATAGATGAAACCGAATGCAGACTGAGGGGCAAAAAAGATGTTTCACACTCAGCTCTGGACAGAGTATGTTCATTTTGAGTGTGCAGGTATCTTAAAAATTAGGCCCTTCACAAGAAAACTTATCTCACATGTTGATGTCCTCAGCAGTGAAAATAAAAGGCTTGTCACAGACATCCAGGTCCTATCAGCCTAGTAACAAGAATATCCTCTATTGATTTAAGTAACTGGCATTTCAGTGACACAGGACTTAATGCAGAATCAATATTTAGAACATGATGAATGGGTACAAAACTAAGAAAACACACCAATCAGCCCTGCATCTGAAGCCCTTCTCTAATGGAAAAAATAACTCAGTGATGTAAACAGAAAGGGCAAACCAAGTGACAACCTGCAAGACCACCCATCTGGACCAAGCAGCTTGTTTCAGGGTTATCTGACTGCTTCCATTGTGCTGGTTCTCACAGTGACTATTGCTCTAAGTTTTGTTGACAGTGACCACAGATTAATTAGATCAGTGCTTTTTTTAAAATGTAAACATTCCCAAGTTAAAAGATATATAGTTCTCAGTAAGTTTGCTAGAAAAACTCATATCCTCATGGTTGCTTAACTGTTGCATTTCTACAACTTCGCAGTGTCCAGCAGCAGAATATATGTGATAGATTCTGAAGCTATGTAACAGCAGCTACTTACACTACTTTTCTATAGTGCACTTTTAGAAAATTTCTTTTAACACAGTTTTACAGCTTTTTGCTGAGAACTGCAAAAGATGTCCAATGTGAATTCAAAAAGGAAAACTAAGCATAAGTTACAAGCAGCCACTGTAGAAGAGGAACATTACACTATAAGCAAAAACAAACACACTAAAATATTTAATTGAACATAAAAAACTTTACTAACACTCTTTATGTTATATTGGGCTTTGAAACAGAATGATCAGAGGACTTGGATCATTTCTTTTTATTGTAAGCCATCAAAAATTCAACCATATGAGTCAGACTCTTCCTCACAAGAAATAGTACTATGCTCCACTAATAGCCCTCATGATTTCAATGGCCTACTTTTTGAAGAAAAAAGTACTCAGCATGCGTCACAAGCCCTAAATAATGCAAAGAGTTCTTGCATCTCTTGCTTTTAGATATTTGTTCTCTTCCTTAATTTCAAGTGCTGGTTGCTAGTTGCTAAATAACACCTGAGCTTTCTATAGCAGATCTATCTGTTCCCAGCTAAATGCCTGGTTCTTCTCCTGAAACTGTTGAATTATTACCTTTACTTCTCTCCTTTGGATTCCAAGAGAAGTACTAAGGGAAAGTGATTGAAAGCCTCAACAATCTATTTAATTATTAAAACAATAATAAGGGGTTTGGGGCAGATAACAGCCCTTCTTTTCCCATTTTGGGAAACTCTTTCCTGGCTTTACAGCCTCCTAGACTGTACCGTTTCTGAGTATAGTCTGATGACCAATAAATAGTTTTACTGATCACTGGTTGAGGGCTAAGCTATACAATTATTCCTGTTTCTCCTGAGACAAACACGCAAGGGAGGGATCAGCAATACACTAGGAGCCAAAGGAACGCCCTTTGCCTTTTGAGAATGATATCCATCTCCGACAGCAAATATAAAAGCAGTTGAAACAAGATTTCATGGGCCTCAATTCCCACAGCTTTTTCTGGGCATCAAATTTGATCACCATTGTAAAACATTCTATGTGAGTAGCTTAGACATTGTAAAAATAAATAAAAAAAAAAAAAAAAGAAAAGAAAAAAAGTCCCAAACCCTTTAGTTCTGTGTAATTTAGAAAGTAGAATGAATCAGTTTTGTGGAAGACATTTTGATGTGAACCAGACAGCTTTTAAATCAGTTTTCCACTAAGCAAAGAAAGGATCCTATTCGTCTTTGTTGAGCTATTTTACAATTCTTTTACACTGATCTACCTATTTTGACTCCATTTTTTTTTATTAGTGGAAAAGTATAGAGGATGCTATTTGAACCTGGTTTAAAATATGAAATCATTATAGGGTTACAGGAAGAAAGTAGTGACTATATTGTAAATTAGTTTCTGGGACCGACACCGAAACAATTAAAATACCATGTAAAATAGTCTTTTAAATCCAATATTTCTGTTTGTTTGTTTGTTTGTTTCCCTTAATGGAAATTATGTTCTCCCACAACAACGTTGGAAGGAGAAAAAAGGTTAGAGATTCTTCATTAGTCTTTGAATTTTTTATTTTTTTATTTCTTTTCAGAGTACATAACACTAAAGTTTAAGCCCACAGACTCTGTATGTTTTTTTCTTCCTGGGCCAAAGGCACAGATCACTTTTTATTATTACCAAGATGTATGCATAATGGATGGTTACCAGATAACCAAGACTCTTGTTTTTCTCATGTCACTGACAGATGTTTGCATAATAATTCAACTAGGTTAACCTCACCACATTAAAAAAAAGTTTCAGTTTAATAGACACCACAAGCCGTAGACATTTCAGAATACATTCCTGCATGTGTTGAAACAAAACAGTATGGAGATGTATCTAAGACATACATAACTCTGAGAATGTTCTCTGATGCTGAATTGCATGCACTTAATGTGTCTGAAAATGGGAACGTTATGCAAAAGAAGGGGGAGGAAATAGAGGCTTCCTTATGACAGGCATGAGCAATTACAGAAAGATTTACTTTAATTTACTGCTTCTAGGTACTCCAGGCAAATGAGCTCGACTTGAACAGGTCAACTGGATTTAATACTTTGCGGAGTCATATGTAGGCATTTCTATCATGGTGATACTGAATATCATCCTCTAATAACTATGTATTTCAGCTTGGACAAGATTTGGACTTACTGCAAGAGTAAGCAAGAGATTAAAGATAAAAGCTTTCCAGTTCTTAAATTAGCACTATTTCCATTCCACATCCACTCAGGCCTCAGAGATTTCTCTCCAAAGCTGCCAGTGTTATTTTGTTATTTTGTTCTGCTGACCTATAAGTAGCTGAAGTTTGGGGTTACTCCAGTGTGTGATTTAGGGATTACTCTCCCACTCACCAAGCTCACATGTGGTCTTTTTTTTTGCTGTAGAACTCCCTTAGCAACCCACACTTCTCTCTTTTCCAGGGTTTCTCTTGTGGAATGTGAGGGCCTGAAAATACATGATGGCCAAAAGCTGCGAGGTTAGAGCCGGCAAACTGTAGTACCTTGTTGGGAATTATTTTGTCTTGAACTCTAGAAGGAGAGGAGTTTGCCATTTTAATTCTCCAAGTTCTGCTGAGTTTTACATGGAGAAATGTAATTTCTCTATATTTGGAAAAATTGTAAACATTTATTTCCCTTTTCTCTTCATACAAGTCAACTAATATTATCCCACAAGGTTTTTTGGGAAATGTTTTGAGGTACATGGAACAGTTTGCTTCTCTGATCATTTTATGAGATACTATTACATGATTCCACAGAACGATATAAACTCTGCCCTTAGCTAAAATGCTTAATTAATAATTTGGCTGCCTCTAGACACCTTGCAAGACTTTGAGTTTCTTACACTTATTCATGCTGAGATGTCATCCTACGAGTGCACTGAACCAAAATCATAGAAAGACCTGACTGGCTAGGGTATTTCTAATGCTTGGCAGAGTCTGGTTTTACAGACTTGAATGTACACCTAAGTCTACAAGAGAAAGTATTTTCATATGCTGAATCTTATGAGATACCCCCATGTTTCCAAGTTCATCTGAAACTCTGGAGAAACAGAGTCACAGAAAACTTCCTCCAAAAGCCATCAGTAGGCATCAGGATAAGAGTAGTCAAGGTGACCTGTCTGCAAAGGCTTAACTTTTATTAAAAAAGAAAAAAGAACTCTTACACAGAAGTCTGTATCTATACTCTGTTGGCCAACCAACTTCTTAGAGTGCACTGAGTGTTTTACTGGTTCATTCCCCTGCCTAAACACCAGAAAAACTGGTGTATTGTGACTGGTATGGAGCTGGGATGCAACTGAGCACACAGCTAGGTGTAGGAGCTGGGAACTGCTCCAGCATCTGATATTAGGCAGAACATAATCACGTCTGCTCTGCATCTTTACTGCTTAAGGAAATAGAAGAATGGTTTTAAGGCTGTTAGTGATTTGAGAATATCAGGACCAAAAATTACTGTGAATTTATCACACTTCTCTATAATGACCAAACATTTTTCCTCTAATTGTCTGTATCTAGTGGCTCAGTAGCTGACATTCAGTGGAACAATATGCTATATACATCTATGCATCTCTAAATATCTGAAGTCCACATGCGAGAACCATAGCAACCAGAATCTGCAAAAGTGATCATACTTACAAATGTTATAAAATATAACACAAGCGACATGGTCAAAACATTATTTAAACCTTCCTTACTATTCAGAGTTCTATTATTGTCTTTTGTAAGCAGTTCATAATAAGAAAGCCTGATTTTCTGAAAGTCATCAAATACTGACTTTTTTACTTGTTCTATGATTACTAGGACATAAAAACAATAAAGTTTCCTTCAAATATAAGTTAAATCATTCAGGTTAAATCCTGGCACAACTGAAGTCAGTAGCAAAGTTCCTACTGACTTCTGAGTTCATAGATGGTACACAACCTTCATTTTTGAGCATTTCTCAATCTTCAATGTATTTAGCTTTACAGACTCCTGGTGAGGCAGAGAACAGCTGTAATTTTACAGATGGCAAAGTAAGTCACAAAGGCTAGGATTCTTTTAACCAGTTCCACCTATTGGAAGCTAGGCATTTAGTCTAAATTGATCACTTATGCTTCTCTAGTCAACAAAAACAGATTTTTCCTTCTAGCGGAAAGCCTAAAAAAAATCACCCTCCCACCAAAAAACAACAAAAAAAAAAACAAACCAAAAAAACCCAAACACAAGTCCTGTTTAAGTAGGAAAAATCTCCTGAAAGAAGCGCCTCCTGCATAACACAGTTTTCTTGGGATGAAGTCACTTACCCCCTGGAGTTACCTATTCATCTCCACTGATAATGGGAAGAGCTCTAGATGACAAGTTTTCAAAAATTAAATTAAAATTAGTTGAAATCCGAATCTGCAAAGGTACTTGGATCACTACATTTACTGGTACAATGCTTAGCTTCCAAGTGTTTGCCCACGGTGCAGTCTGTGGTTAAACATTTGGTTAGATATTTGAGTTCCATGTGCTCATGGTGAAGTGCAGAAGCCACTTGAGATCACCAACCAAAACAGAAAGTAACAGATATTTAAAAAAAAGAGCGCTATATCTCTATTCCTTCTTAGGAGGCTCAGATACTATGTTCATGACAAAATTCATTATAATATTCAGGTAGAGTTCAGAGTTTGGATTTGTCTCCTGAGGCTGGACACCCAAGATGTCAGTTTCTAGAAGCACAGTATAATTTTTTCTATACATAATCTCCCTGTCCAGAGAACTCAGAGAGGAATCATAAAATATAGGTTCAAAGCTCATCCTCTCATAAAAGGATTAATTTCAAATCGACACCTCTCACTCCCTCAGAAGAAAACTGTGTGTGAGCTGTTTCAGGAGAAAATGGTTAGAATAAGATTCTAAACTTCTTAGAATGAAATTCATGATGTAGTGAAAAACAGTGAATAAACTTTTCCAAAACCAGTGATTAGGACAGTCATCGGATAAAGTGGAGACCTGGACTTTGGTCCCTGCTCCCTAACCTGTCTTGGTTTGCTAAATATTTTCTTCATATCTACTGTCCCACATCTAAGGTATTTTTAAAGTTTCTGGGGTGGACTACAGTTTTTAGAGACACAAAATAAAGTACAATATACCCTAGAAAACACTCAGAAATATAGAAAATGTAATTTGTTTCCTTATAAAGGGTTTTCACAGAGAAATAATTTGCTGAATCTCTCTTTTCTGCCCATAAACCCTTCCAACAGCATAAACAGTTATAATTTTATGTTCTAACACAGACAATAGCAACTGTTGCTTCCTGAATTACATATGCTTGCTAACCAGTGGCTGCAGGCAGATGTGTTCACCCCATCGACAAACCAGTGAAAACTGGCCCGGAGGTTTATTTTCCAAG
Organism: Calidris pugnax; assembly: GCF_001431845.1. Lineage (NCBI taxonomy): Eukaryota > Metazoa > Chordata > Aves > Charadriiformes > Scolopacidae > Calidris > Calidris pugnax. The sequence continues at coordinate 50,202,208 of NW_015094506.1, forward strand.
GTGATTGATAACCACAAACACCTGTTTTTAGACCAATAGACATCCTAAGAATTCTGTGAAATAATGAAGAGGCAACAAATCTTCCCCTTGCTGCTGAATTCCTTGACAATTTAATTGTGTTTGACTGTGTGATATTTTAATCATAAGACTAGGATTAACCTGGTCTCTCTTCAGACAAAGAAAAGAGTCAACTTGTGTCAGTTTTTTCATCTATGAGGGATGCACACCAAAATTATGGTTTTCTTTTCACCTGTACGTCTTTGGTAACTTCATTTCACTTAAATAAGGCAGCAAAATCTAAACAATCACACATAACAGGTAATGTAGCCTTCAGTAAAAGTCTACTGTGGCCATGTACCTTTCATAGCTGTGAACTCAGAGACATTTGTCAATAGGGGCATGTAGCATTTCAGCTGTTGATACAAAACCCAAAGTGTCCTATTACTCGTCACATCTTACAATGAGATATAAATTAGATTTTTATCTTCTTTTTTTTCTTCCTATCATACATAAATGTTAGACATCCAAAAGATAATGTAAAATTTACTTTTTTAAAAATATGAAAATATGGGCAGTAAGCTGACTTTGCTGTATTTTGTTATTTACTAGCAGGAAAAAGCTAGTAGAAAAACAATCTCATTGACATAAATGTATCTAACTTTTGCTTACAGGACAGTTATGGGATGACGAATCTTCTATCAGCACAATTTAGTACTGAAACAGTGCAAGGCCTACTCAATTTAATAATCAGAAAGCTTATGTGCTATTATGATCCATAGTTATCAATGCCATCAAAGTTTTAAATTAAGAAAAATGTATTTTATTTATAAGGAAAATACATGAACACCATTATGCAAAGACCAGATTCTAGGATACAGTAAAAACACTAATATTATTTGTCACTGGAATAATTATTCTAGGATTGTGGTAAAGTTACCAGAACTTTAAATATAAGGTGTGTATATATATAAATATATATATATATATATAACATATGAGCAAAATATGTGCCTGGGTTGGTCATAGTGAGTTTTGCAGGTGAATTACTATGTTAAATGATGTAGCTTTTGTGATCATAACTCCTTTCTGCTCATAGATCCAGGAGTCAGTGGAGATATACCCTTGCTTGACTTCTTTAAGATGATGATGCAACCTTCACTCTTTGTTGCAAATGAGATAAACATTTTCTTTTTTTTTTTAATCTGTTAGTTCTTCTATTTGGATATCTTAATATGAATAACTGGGCAGGGATTTTACCAAAGTCACTGCCACACAAACTGTTAGGTAGACACCAGAGTAAGAACTAAAAAATCCACTGCCTGTCACTACTGACTTGGTTTAGAACTGAATTAATCACCCTTTGTATAATTCATTAAGTACATTAGAATAGTAAGTTAATTTAATGCTCTCCTTTGCTGATTAGGATATTTTGTCAATCTCTCCTTCATTTAGATTTACAGTGTCAGGTATTACAATCAGTGACATTTAAACATGTCTAATTTCAACTTAGAGGTGCAATCAGTGATTTTTCACCAGCAATCACCCCAGTATATTGAAGAGGTTGACTCTCTTTTGGAAAATCATTTTCTTCTCCAGCATTTTCTGGGAAACAATCTGGTTTAAGGGTATTCAGTATTTTGAATACGACTCAGTGGTCTTGCCCTCTGGTATTTAACTGGAGTGTTATAAAAACAGGTGCTAATGTCAAGCACATTATGTACTCGCTCCCCAGCAGTTGTTAAGGTGATAGATAGAGTGGTGAAAAGCATCTCTTGGCAGATGAAATTTCCTGAAATGTCCTTGTATTCCTTCCTAGCTCTGTAAAAGTGGGGTCAACAGCCATGCCCTGTGGGCTGAGATGAGCAATTCAGTTATGAAATATCTCAGCTACAAAGCTTGGAGGCCAAAGTAGGAATGTGAGGGAGTGGGTGAAATCCCAGCCCTGATAGAGTCCAGGGGAATGCTGCTAACGGTTTTAGGAAAGAGCAGGATTTCATTCTGTGTGTTTTAGCAATTAAAATCAGCTAAGGGATTCCCAAAAAGACTGAAGCTAAATGAACTGCTTTGCTGGTTACAGGGCAATAGATTTTCCACTGAGAACCATTCAAAAACTGACTGAAAACTTATGTTTGCCTTTCTTCACAAGTTTATATCTTCTAAATTGACAAATAATGTCAACCAAACTGTGATTCTGTCAAACATCATCCTGATTTCACCCACAAGACAATAATGACTTCAAAATTTTGGCACAACCCAATTTTAGCATTGGGCTTTCTGCACAGCCTAATGGCAGGTAAGGAAAGAGCCAGGGTGAGAGGAGGAGACACACAGGAGCTTACAAGTGACATTGCTGGAACATTTGTACGGAGCAAACAAGCACTCAGATTGCAGGGTCAGTGCCAGGATGCCTCTCTTTCCAGATGAAGGGTGATACAAGGTCAATTGTCCGTCTCCAAATTCTTTCCCCTTGTGCAGTCTGCACAGGAAGCAGGAAGCACCAGCTCCTGCTCTCAGCCACCAACTTAACAGGAATATGCAGAGTTGATAAGGGTCCAGCTTTCTCCTGCTTCAGGCATTAACAGAGACTTGTCTGAGTGATTGCACCATTATAAGCCATAGCTGCACCACGGAGTTCACGTTTTTGTGAAGTATGTTTCCCAATGATAGAGCTTGTTCAGAAGTGCAACTTTTCTGCCTCTACTCTCTAGTCTTGGATCAATACTGTCATCTAAAAAAATGAAACATGGAGAGAAAAGTTCCTCATATTCAGGCTGAGAGAGCTGGGATTGTTCAGCCTGTGATACAAGGTCAATTGTCCGTCTCCAGACGGTTACCCCTTGTGCAGTCTGCACAGGAAGCAGGAAGCACCAGCTCCTGCTCTCAGCCACCAACTTAACAGGAATATGCAGAGTTGATAAGGGTCCAGCTTTCTCCTGCTTCAGGCATTAACAGAGACTTGTCTGAGTGATTGCACCATTATAAGCCATAGCTGCACCACGGAGTTCACGTTTTTGTGAAGTATGTTTCCCAATGATAGAGCTTGTTCAGAAGTGCAACTTTTCTGCCTCTACTCTCTAGTCTTGGATCAATACTGTCATCTAAAAAAATGAAACATGGAGAGAAAAGTTCCTCATATTCAGGCTGAGAGAGCTGGGATTGTTCAGCCTGGAGAAGAGAAATCTTCAGGGAGAACTTATAGCCCCTTCAAGTACCTAAAGGGGGCCTAAAGGGAATTTTACTGAATTTCACTGAATTTTTAGAGTCGGAAGGGACCATAGAGATCATCTAGTCCAGCTCCCCTGCTGAAGCAGGATTGCCTAGAGCTAGGGCATGTTACTCAGGACTGCATCCAGGCAGGTCTTGAAAATCTCCAAAGAAGGGGACTCCATGACCTCCCTGGGCAGCCTGTTCCAGGAAGAAGAATGGTAGTCTTCATCAGGGAGTGAAGTGCTAAGATGAGGGGGGTAACAGTTTTAAACTGAAAGATAGTAGATTTAGATTAGATATTAGGAAGAAATTCTTTACTGTGAGGGTGGTGAGACACCGGCACAGGTTGCCCAGAGAAGCTGTGGATGCCCCATCCCTGGAGGTGTTCAAGGCCAGGCTGGATGGGGCTTTGAGCAACTTGGTCTAGCGGGAGACATCCCTGCTTGTGGCAGTGGGGTTGGTCTAGAAGGTCCCTTCCAATACAAACCATTCTATGCTTTTATGATTCTGTGAATATTAATTTAACTTATCATATATAAGAACCATAACGCTATTTCAGGGGACACTTGTGCTAAGTAAACAAATAAATGAAAAAGAAACAGAGAGGTTCTTTCCAATGCATGACTGCCAAGGAGATATTTCTTAGGACTGTCTCCCAGCAAGAGTATTCATTCAACATCAGAGCAGTGGCTGGTTTTTTTGGAGTATATGAGGAAGGAGAGGTGCAGTAGAGGCACTTAAAATGCATTCAAAGCTAGAAGGCGTTCCTTTACGGGAATGGTTGATTGCTAGAATATTCACAACACCAAAGCTGTCTCCCCTGAGCTTTAAATAAGAGAACTCATTTGAACTTCTACAGGGTTTATTTTTACTGAGCAGAAAGCTACAGTATAGCACTGCTCCATGAAAGAACAGAGATTCAGGCTTAGTGTTCACACCCTTGACCCTGTGGCTTGCACATATGTATTGTGAGAGGCTCTTCCATTACATGATCACATAACAAATTCACACCCCTATTCCCTTTAAATAATTTGCAACTGTTTGAACCTGAGATTTTCTCACTATTCAGCCAAGCCCCTTGCCAGCCAACCACAAGTGTGCACCATATGAGGAGCTGAGGCTGTTGCTGCTCCACTGGCTGTACCACTAGGATACACTCCCCATTGCTGGGTAGCATGTGTCCTGCTTATGTACTTAGACACCTTGCTTTTAAGACGTTTAGGCAGGTGGCAGTGGTGTGGTCTGTGAAGCAGATGTGCATCTATGACTAACAGATCATAAAATGGAGAGGTTAATAAAGGGATAAGAGGTGTCACACTTGCAATATCAATGGTGAGGTGGGCTCTACAGGAGTCCAAGGTGTAACCATTGTTTAAAGGATATTATGATTTGTGAGGCTTATTAAAAAGTAAGAAATGTCTTAGCCATTCTCTACAGTTCTCTCCCAACTTTCCTATTGTCTCCTGTTACAGGTCCCGTGTTTCCTTCCTGAGTGGTCTCACATCTTCCCTAGTCTTTCTTTTATCATTGACATACCTATAGAAGTCTTTCGTGTTGCTCTTTTTGGCCCTGGCCAGATTTAATTCTATCTGGTCTTTAGGTTTCCTAACCTTGTCACTGGGTCCTCAGGCAGTTTCTCTGGTAATTGACATAGAGGGCAACACCCCCTCCTCATCCCTTCCTGAAGAGCCTGTATCCTTCCATTTCAACACTCCAGTTACAGAAGCCATCTCACTATGCCTCCATGATACCAATAAGATCATAGCCCTGCAGATCAAACAAATAAATGAGTTCTTCAGATTACGTAAATTCAGATTAAATAAATAAATGAATAAGTGAGTCAAACTATTTGATAAATTGAAATAGCTCAGGAAAGCAAATGAATAAAAATACCACTTCATTACACTGAAGCTGAGTTTCAGAAGTCCTTTCCTGGAGTTCTATTAAGATAATCATTGTTTAATAGAGAGTTACTAGCAATAATAGTTGGAGTAACGGTTAATAATAATAGTAAATTAGGAAGAAAAATGAGATTGTGATGAGGGACCAATAACAGCAAACTGTGCACTATTTGATGAAGTAAATTAAGGGTCAAATTTTCAAGTGGTGTAAACTCCTGATTTCATGGATTTTGGATCCAACATTTTATTAGCCCTGTTTTTGTCTTCACAACCGGATCTACAGTAAATTTGATCTTAATTTTTCTTTGTCTCTGTTCTCCAGTTATTTCTAGCTGCTGAAAAGCAGCTGGTTCAGACAGAGCTGTATGTACTTAAAGCTTTACAGTGCACAGAGAAGTTTGGAAAAGCAAATGGCTGCAACAATGTTTTTTAATTTTTGTAGGAGTCACCTCTTAGTGACTCTTAGTCACTGTCTTTGATTCACAACTGGATCTACAGTAAATTTGATCTTAATTTTTCTTTGCCTCTGTTCTCCGGTTATTTCTAGCTGCTGAAAAGCAGATGGTTCAGACAGAGCTGTATGTACTTAAAGCTTTACAGTGCACAGAGAAGTTTGGAAAAGCAAATGGCTGCAACAATGTTTTTTAATTTTTGTAGGAGTCACCTCTTAGTGACTCTTAGTCACCTCAAGTTAAGCATTAAATGCCTTCACCGGAAAAGGCAGAGGTTTATTTATTTATTTAAACAAACTCCTCTATGATAGAGTACAGACGTATGATATAAATTTATACTACCGGCAGAGTATTGTTAAAGATATTTAAGTTTCAGGTTTGAGCACTCCCAGCCTTAAACTAGGTAGGTTAGTAAGAACTTACTTAACACTAGTAAATCTGATCTCCCTTTAGCTTCATAATTTAAAGCTCCCACTTTGCAAGTTTAGAATCACAGGGTAGCAATAGGATCTTAACTGCATTCATTTAAAATGCATATTTAAATATCTAACTCTGAAACTCAAACCAGGAACTTTCTTTTAGCTGAGTCAGCAATAAAAAATTCTCAGCTGGAAGTCAAACTTTGAAGATCTTACGGAACCATTAATCTTTATCTACTAATTCACCAGACTGAAGAACATAATTCAGAAACTTTCCAACTGACTCAGCAGTCCCCAGGAACGTGTGAACTATTTGACTTTCATCCTTCATGAACAAAAAAATTTTTAAAAAAGAAAAGAAAAAATGATAAAAATACGAAAACTTTTAACTACAACATCCGATTTCAAAGCTGGCTACAATATCTAGGCTCTCCACATTTTCCTCTCAGATTGTATTTAATTTAATAGGGGTGACATGTTTGGAGTATCAAGTGTACCCTGCACAAAATTTGATATCTAATTACAGAAAGTGACTAAAAGCCAGAGAAAAGATGACACCAATTGACAGTCATTCCAGCTCCTTGGCTTTGACACAACATTTGTCCTTTTTCAAGTACTAAATATCAATCCAGAAAACCTGATGCTTCCCCTTTGGACTGTGTAGTAAACAAGTCTTGTCCTCCAACACATGTGCTTATTCAGTGTTTTGCAATTAAAGTGTATGAGTAATGGAGTGTAAAAGAGTATCTCAGACATAAATCAAACATGCGCCCTCTGGATCATGAGATTTTGTCCAGACTTGAATGATCAGGCACGCCTCTTGGCGAGCAATCTGTACTTTCAAGACAAGACCAACTGCAAATGGCACAACTGGTTGCTGTGGAGAGTATCAGTTAACTTCATGTGGGAATACTCTAGTATATAACACATCATCTGTAACTTATTCCCCTTCAAGAAAATGCACAGCAATTTTAGAAGGCTTGGTCTAAATTACTGTTAGAATGCAAAGATGAACTCTGAGTCTGTGAAATATGGAGACATTGATGTTTTTCAATTTTGACACTCTGCTATTAGGAAAGGACATGAAAGATTGTGGCCATATCTGCTTGTTTTGCTTTCAGCAGAAGTTGTCTTAGCCCTGTGCTGATTGCTCCTGAAAATCTTGCCTCCTTTAGCACGCACTTTTCTGATACTTAGTGCTGTGAGGGCAAAGTTCTCCCGTTTGTGTAATTGCAGTGGGACCACATACACCTTTTACATGTTGATTAAAACCTTTTTGTAGGACTTGAGGGCAAATTTCTCATCTTTTCATACTTTCCTCATTCCTAGTGATGTCACCAGGGGTTGTGTACTGGGATGAAGGAAATGGATTCAACCATACAGAATAGAAACCTTAAAAATAATTAAATTTTCACATGCAACTTGAAGAACAATAGTCCTGGGGTAAAAAACAAAACAAAACAAAACAAAAAAACCCACAACACTTTAATTTTCTGAAAGGTTTTATATTTTGGCATAGATTCTTTTTCAGTGGAATTTGAACTAACATTTCAATAACCCAGATAAACACAGAATATTTTTAGTTTTAAACCACACTGGATATCAGCAACATTGATACTTTACGAAACTAATAAGAAAGGAGGATAAAATCCTGCTTATGTTACTGGAAGTGACTATTGAGATTTATAATTGATTAGTCAAGTTTCAAATTATCTGTATTTTAATAAAAACATCCATGACAATAGTTATTTAAATTTATAGTTTTTCCCCATAGTTTGACAGTTCGAGACTGTCACAGAAAAGGTAGGCATTATTTTTTTCAAAAGGAGCAGCTTTCCAACAAAAAAAATTGGCTAGATTGGCTTGAAAATTTCAAAGGAACATGACATTTTTATCAACCATTTTTTTGAGGAAATCATCACAATGTTTTTTTCATCTTGGTAAATAACCTTTAAAACACAATCTACCTTTGAACATTTTAACGTAACGTCAAACCAGAAATATTTCAGAATACTTTGTTTGACATAAAGTTTTGAAGTGTTTGATATTTTGTAACAATTCAGAAGGAAAACAAATCTCAAAATGTCAGAATTTCCCATGGATTGGAAAAATGTTTTAGAGCCCACTCTTAGGACAAGTATGTTAGTAAATTGTAACAATGAAAACTGACGTGAGGTTTGAGAATACATCCTCGTAGATAAACTAATAAGCAGTCTTTTCAAAAGCTGTGTTAGGACCTGGGAACCATTTATGAATGGAATTGTATGGAACTAGATCGCAATCATCCTTCCACTCCTTTGAAAATCTTAGCCACAAAGAACAAAGGAAGGAAGACCTTCCTTTGTTCCTTTGAGCAGATTGTACCCTTAACTTCAGCAGATTGCTGAATTTTTGGCCATGTAATCATGAGAAAAAATTAACATTGTACATCCTGATTCCACCCAATAATTTGAACATCTTCAGTGACATTTGACCTTTATTCTTCTTTTAAGTAGTAGAAACATGCGTAAGTAAACTTCACAGTGTCGCAAAGATGTCACTGAGGGTCGTTGAGCACTATGCATTGTTTCAGCTTAAAATCCCTGAAAATTATCTTGGCATTGGTACCCAAATAAAATGTTTTAGAGTAGCTGCATTTTTGTTCAAATATAAGTGAAAATACTGGTTAAAAAAAAAAAAAAGATTGGGGTTGATTTTGTTTTGGTTTTAATCCATGCTTTTATTTCTCATTTTTGGCTGCAATTTGTTTTTCTTGTTTGTTTGTTTCTGCGCTTTGTTTTTATTGTTTTCCTGGCTGTAACTTTTTTTTTTTTTTTTTTTTTTTTTTTTTTTTTTTTTTTATATAAAAATATTTAAAAAGTTTTTTTTTTTTTTTTTTTTTTTTTTACAGCATAACAGTATAGGAAGTTTGCTTAAAACTACAGCCTTTCTGTATCTGGAACTCAGATGTAGCAGCATTTTGAAACATGCCTTTTCTGATTCTTCAAAATTAAAGGATTGAATAGTTACAATGTGAATTCAGTCCATAAGCCTCAGGGTATAAATTGATCACCAGATGGGGTAAGGGAGAAATATCCCCTATGGTATAATATCACATGCACTAAGTGGGTTTAACACCTTCCTCTGAAGTATCCAAAATTGAGACAAGATGCTGGATAGGATGGATTATTGATCTATTCTGTTAAAGCAGTTCCTCTGCTCTTATATTCCTCCCTTAACCTGATGACTCATTTCATGCAATGGATTACAGCAGCTCCAACTTGGGTGTCTCACAACACAGCAAGCCTTAAGAAGGAATCAGGATACTTCCTTGCTTAGCTCATGGCAAACGGGAACCTGTTCTTTCATTTGGTAATTTTGTAAACCATGGGAACTTCATTTCCAAAACACCTAAACCCTCCAGTTTGCGTCAACAGAAGCAGATGTTCAAGTCCTCTGGCAAATTCATCCCTTGGTCTAGAGCTCACATTAAATATGCTGTATTTATGAGGAAGATAAAGCAAAAATACAGGAAAAAATGATTGAAGAAAAAACAGAAAGCTTGTGGTAAGCATTCAAATACTCAAAGATGAGCTCCAAATGGGGGTTGTATGGACATCTAAGAAATCAGAAAGGAGATTTTCTCAAGAGTCTAGAAATGTAGATACCAAATAACAATAGTTAAAAAGTATGAGGGCACGGTTGTCCACATGGCCAATGCTGCCTGTAGCACTCTCGCTCTCTATTTAACTTTCCACTTTCTCACTTTTTCCCCTCTTAATCTCCTAGCATTCAATGCACTATATATTGAGCTACCCTGAGTCTTTATTTTGCTCCTATTGCATTTAAAGGCAATTTGTTTTATTTGTTTTTTTATCTCCAATGTGATTAGATTTTGGAGGAGCAATGAATTTGAGACTTTCTCCAAGAGGTGGCAAAATGTTCAACTTCTAAAATCTCCAACTAATCACACAGGTTGAACACACTCATACACATTCACATACAAATTTGTGTTATCAGGCTGTGGAAGGGAATCGGGGGAACTCCCAAGATGTAATCAACAGCATGAGGAAAGATTTCTTTCTCTGCCCACAAAAGTTTATACTGTCCTGTAGAAGCAGTCTCAGGTTACCCTCTCCTCTCTCTAAAGCACTCAATGGAATGAGAGACAACTTCATAACTACATCATATGCAAAATTTCATCATTGAACAACATTATATCAGTGTAAGACTTGATGTTTAATACTCTAACTAGTTTTAACCTGAGCTAGACTTTGATTGAAAAGTTGGCATGAAGACTGGTATCAGACACAGGTAAATTATATTGCATGAACTGAGTTCACTGTCACTCTTCTGCTCGATTTCTGTCAGTACTCCTTACACTCAAATATATTAAGATCTGCTGGGAAATGCTTGGTAGGATTTATTTTTTTAATTAAGTAAATACAGCAAGCTTGCATCATTTGTAGTTGTCAAAGGAGTGCAGATACTTAGAGAATTTACAAGAGGTGATTATTTGACCAGATTATCAAGTTGACAACTGAGATTATGAGATTCTGCATCAACCAGTATCCAAAAATGGACCTGTAAATCCAGGGACTTCATTCAACCTTCTGCTTGACTTGGCACTAATGTGTCCACTGATAAAAAGCAGGATTGCACAAATACATACCTTCTTTGGCAATGAAGGGATAGCAATCCAGCCAGACTTGCTGGTGCTCTGCAGCTGAGCATCCTTGGCAACAGGAGGCATCAAGAGTCACAATTTGTTGTCGCACACCAGAACAATAACTAAGACATTGCTTCTGCTCTGACAGGCTGGCTCTTGAGCTATTTTGCATTTATTGTTCACCAGCACATCCAGTATTCAGTGAATTAAGTAATTGTTTTTAATTTGGTTGCAAAAAATTATATCATTTGGATACAAGTCTTATTAGCTGAGGAGAAGAAACTTTCTATGGACTTACTCAACTAAAGAAGTGATTGTGCAAAGATTTTTTGGATAAGACAGCTCTCCCAGTTTTTCCATGGAGACTTTGCATTCCTATTCACATCATGCTGCACTCTCAATCCTTAAACACAACAAATAATCATGCTTTAGTAAGCACCTGCTTGGCTTTTTTGAAGAATGCTTCTGTGACGGCATTAAATCCTGACCTTTGACTTTTCCTGTCTGATGCCAAAATGATTATTTCTGCTGATTCTCAGGTTGACATCAGGGAGCAATTGGTTAAGTCTCGGATACTTCATGTTGTTATCTGCCATTCTTATGGCTGTCTGTCATGTTTCTGTACTTCAGATTTATAAAGACAGATCTAATATTCTAACGACTATAGAAAAAGATGCCTCAATTTCAACTGATGTTAACTCACCTACAATGCAAAAAAATAAGAACAGTGCTTTTTTCCCACAGAAACTCTGATGAATGACAAACAGAAAACAGTTCATGGAAACCAAACAGGCAGTCACAGACAAGTTTGAACCCTGTAGAGTTCAGGTCACCTCTGTAGAACAAACTGTTAATGATGATTTTGCTATTGCTGATCCCATACAAATTCAGACAGAAAAGAAAAATTTTAAAAGTATTTTTTGTATTAAAGCATGTTGTAGATTTGTGCTGTCTTAGATAATGACAAAAAGATCTGACAATAAACATTAAAATACTAAAACATTAGTTTCAAAGGAAGTCTTATTTTTCAAGTGAATAAGACATTTGATTTCATATATGTATATTAATAAAAGTGAGGTGAATGTACATGTCAGGTATATGTTGGAAATGAAGTATTCTTTGTGAATGTATTACTTATATTTTGAAGACAACATGATATTTTTTCAATATTCAGTTTACTAGAAATGTTGACAAACTTTCTTCTAAAACAAAGTTGAAAAAAACCCCCAACCTGCACTCAAAAAGTCTGAGCTGCCTATGGGGAAAAAAAAATAATTATACATGCCAACTTTTAAATTTTCAATATTAAAGTTGCCATTACTAGGTGCATAAGTAACATTACAAGCAACTAATATTTTTGGTTGCTAATAAAAATGCATCTCAATAGGAACATGCAGTTCCTTTAGGGGCAAAGTTTTGTGCTAGCCACCTTCGGTTGAAAGAGGAGAGCCAGATCAAGGGCTCTGGCCCCTGAATAAATGCAACTGCCACAGTCATGCTGTTAGAACCAATGACTTTGTGCCGTTCTGATGTACCATGGGTCAGCATGGACCTCCAGTGGCTTTTGCAACCTTATTACATGCTCCAGTGGTGGGTGATCCATGCTCCAGTGATCTCACATACCAGTGAGATTTCCATGAAAAGCTGATGTTAGGAATGCTTTGGCGCTTGTATGCAATGGAAACTAATAATCTCAAACACACATCAAAGCCAAGAAGCTAATGGCTACCATGGGCAATAACAATGGCAATGTTCTGGGTGATTTCCATTTGTGGTGTTGTGTTTTAGGGCAGATCCATTGTGACAATTTCCTAATGCATTCATTCAGAGAAGCACAGATTGTTGGGAATGTGATGTCTTAATTTAATCTGTTCAATCAAATCACATTAGATGTCATTTGTTATTTAGTCAGGACATTGAGGTTGTTTCTATCATTGCTGATTTCCCCTAAATGCGGGTCATATCATTAGCCAAAATCAGTTCAGGAGCTCCATTTTACATTAACACTGTGTCTTCTTCATAAAATGCATAAACTTTTTTGGTTTTGTATGGGTGTTTTCTTCCAATACAGTTGGAAGTTGTTTCCAGAACCTACCTTGCTCTATCCACTCTTTTGGGTAGGCAGATGTTTTATTCTGAATTTGTAGATAATTACTGTGGTTTATTCTACAGTCCACAACAGTAAAGAGTTCCCTACCAAAGTAGCATATTTTTGATTCTCACCTATGCCCACATTAAGAGAAATAAGTAGAATGTATTGTTTTAAATTTTCCATTCAACCTATCCTCTACAGGGCTGCCCCAGCACCAGATTGCCCCTGTCAATCTCTGCTGTGCCACTCGACTGGTTGGACACCAAATCCCTTCTATTACAAGTAGATGCTGGTTTCATTCTTTCTCTACTCCATCTTTTATTATCTCCTTCAAGTACCTGCTGTCATTGACTCTCCGTCTTGGACTGTATGTTGTCCTTTATCATTTGGTTTAGCCATTTATGGTTCCGATTTATTTTTCCCCTGCAGTCTCTGGCATGCAAACTGTGAATTTTCTTTCCAAAGTACCAATTCAGCACTTTGTGAGTCCTACTTACACAGTAGCTTCTGGCCTAAGTCTTTTCCCACTGAGGTCAGCTGGCAGCTTGCCACAGACTTCAGTGGGAAGAGTATCAAACTGTTATTTTGAGCGCAAATTCAGTCCCAAATCTGCAATTTGAAAGATGACATTATGTCTCAACCTCGCTCAGTTTGACCTGTTGATATTTTAGCCAGTTTAGCAACTTAGATCATGTCCTTGGCATGTTGCTCTGAAGCTGGACACTCCCCCATCTTTTGTTAACCATCATGATTTTATTCTCCATGGGTTCTTACAGTGCTCTCATCACTGTTGTATCTGAGGCCCTTCCAATTATTCATTAAGTGACTAATATCTGTCACATGTAATTCGTTCCTGGTCTCCCAGGAGGAGCTCAGTGGAGAGTTTTGCCCTGGCTTTCTCTTCACCACATCAAACACAAGTTATCCCCTGCCTTACCCATCAACTAAAAATTAGAGCCGGTAAGAAAATTCTGTCTGAAAAATCCCTTTCCAGTCATAATGAATGTTTCCAAGGTCAACACGTAGCACTGTTCCCTATGTAAGGGCATGTTTTTGCTCCAGGATGTATCCAGATACAGATGTCTGGGCTACCTAACTCTGCAGGAGGGCATCTACATTCCAGATGTGGATTCAGATCACACTGGCATTATATGCCATAGTCTTGATCATTTTACAAATGTAGCTATAGCTGCAATCACAGCGCAATTTGGTGCAAGGAGTTTGAGGTGTGTAGTGTAAAACACATAGATATAAGTGCTGCAGCTATGCAGCTTGCTGTCAGGGAATGTCCTTGTCCTCCCAACTCCATCCATAGAAGTTTCTGCTCCCTCCCTGTCTTCATATACCCCTCATTTCTGTCTATTGACACAACACAGAGATGGCACTGCAAAGTAAAAGAATGACTTGCTTATACAGTGTCTTAGGTTGAATATTGTCCAAATGCTGAGAAGTGAAAGAAAGAAGTGAGAAATAACATCGTTTAGAACAGTAAGTGATATAAAAATTAGAATACTAATTAAATGAAGGCAAAAATGTAGCAAACCAGACTAGCATGTTCTTGTCTATTAGGAAAACATTAACTCACCATAAAAATACCTTAGAGTCACTGAATACCCCAAAATACAATTGATTGCAATGGAGGATTGAAATTGTCTCCCATGACACTGTTCACAACATTTTCTTTATTAGAAAGGAAAACAAAGCTTCACAAAAGCTGCAAAACTTAAAATCGTATTAAAATAACACTTTGGAAATGAAACCTTCAGAATCTTGTCTCAGAGGATGTTTTCAAGCCTTAGTCTAAACTTAGTGTGCATATAGGGCATTAACATGGGGTATGAAATATTCAGATTTCCAAATAATCTTTCGTGCTCTGTAGATATGCAAAATTAGTCTGTCGCAAATGGATTAAACCTACATCTCATCCCTGTGCACTGTCATTATGCATTAATGCATAAGGCCACTATGCACAAAGAAAAGGGGGTTAAACAGCCTCTTCTTTCTTTTCTTTTTCCATCCAAAAACATATTTTGTGAAACAATCCAAACTAGTTTGAAACTGAGTAGTGGGACATCTCTAATCAAAAGTATTACCCAACAATTGGTACGAGAACCTAACAGTTGCTTGGATTTGGGGTATGTTTGTTTGTTTGTTTGTTTGTTTCTTTAACAGTATACAAAAAGTGAAAATATGTGAAAGTAAAAGCTATTTTTTCCAAAGAGTTTGTCGTTTAACATCACAAATCATGGCTGTGGCAAATGATATACTTTGGATGATTCAGTCTGTGCAAGGGGACAGCAGAGGGTGTACAATGCTACTGTCCTGCTGGTCCTCAGAGGCGCTATATTTGCCTAAAAGTAGATTGATAACAGTGCTAATGTAAAATATTCTCATCCCAGATGGTCACAAGATTGATTTATCAGTAATAAGATTCTTTTAAAAAACACCACCACAAACAAAAGAAAAATCACTTGAAGTTAGAGAAGTACTTTTGGGGGCTTTTCTTTTAAAAAGTACATGCTGAAATTCTTACTAATTCACTAAACAGCATGGCTTTAGAAAACATCTGATTTTGGGAATACCACAAGGAATTCTTGACAACACCACTGGCAAGTAAAGTGGAATCATTATATTGGGAGTAAAATAGTCTATTTTGGTTAGTACAAAACATACTGGATCCTCTGAAGAAAAACATTCTTTTCATTAGAAGTCTCTATTTAAAATCTGGACAAGTTTAGGAGTGATATTTGTATAAAACTTTCATATGTTTCTTTTCATTAAAACTGTTGTAACCTTTCTCTGTCCCCACTGTTTATGCTTTTAATGGGTCCCCTGAATAAAGCACTCCGATAATATAAATAATCCTTTTTGCAATTAGCCTTCCAACTTTCAAAAAAGTTATTGGATGAATCAGGAATGCAATATGACCAGTTAGGTCATTATGGAATCGTTAATAGGCAAATAAATTCTAAGACAGCATGGGAATGAAAACCTCTCCTCTTTCAGAAAAGGGCTTTATTTTTACTTTTTGCTAAAGTAAATTGTTTTAATGATTCATACCACAATAGTCAAATGTCTGCAGGAAAGTATTGCTTTTGAAGGTTATCTAAATAGTTACTCAACTGAGTATAAGTTCACAGTGGAAGATGGAATCTACATTAATAACAAGAAATATGGAAAAAAACCTGTGATCTATAAAAAAATCTGTGAGTGAGATTAATTATCCTCAAATAAGAGGTTTTCCCATGTTATAAAAACCAGCCTGAAAAGCCATACACATATCAGTAAAGGAAACATTTTGTTGTTTATAATGGCACAACAATTCAATGAATATGAAATTTGGCTCCTACTGAAAAGCAGAATTTTCCATTTCTTCCTCTAAAATGCTACCTGAGTACATCAAGTCTTGTTCTAGTACATCCTCTCTCTCTCCTTTCCTCCTCCAAGGGGCATAATACATGGCAGAAATCCAGGGTATTTAAGCAGGCAAAAAAACCCCCCTTAAATAAAAAACATTTTTCTTATTCTTCTTACTCCATTTATTTCCTAATTTGTTTCTTAATATTTTCTTTAGCATTGTCAGTATTGCCACAGTCCTGGCAATACTTTTGGACAAGGTCCAGTCCTTTGATAGAGATGGCTAAAGGAGGATATTTTGAAAAATGGAAATGTCAATTAATTTTTAAATTATCTTTATATTTAACTTGAAGAAGATTTTTATTTTTAGAGGAATTGCCACATTAGAATAGATTAGCCACTCATCCTTATGTTAATAATTTGTCTCCAGATGTTGAGATGTCTAGCAGAGGAAATTAATAGAAATGTGCTTTACTATTCCATACTGTCCTACCGAAAATAAGCAACAAAAAGGCTTCTGCTGTCAATTGGAACTTTTTCTGCAAAGATAGTAGGAGTTAACAAAATTGTTCTATGTTTTAATTACTAAATTATTCAGTGATATTGATAGGCATTTGAAGAAAGTGCACACTGAAGTCTGGTCTTTTTCTATTTATAATATATACTGATATATCGTCATGCCAGACTTCCAGCTAGAGAAGCTGAGAAAATTGTACTGTTGACAGTCACATCTTTTACCGAGTAAGAACAGAAATTCTATGCCACAAATCCAGATTCGAGGGTTATATACCTAAATCTTTCTGTACCATATGTTTAGCCTGAGATCTTGATCTAACACAGTGACAGTTGGATATGATCTTTATTGGTCTTACTTTTGCAGAGGTTAAATGCACAAATTAAACCAGTCTGTGTGGATTTAACTAGATTTTTAAAATGATATGAACAGGGTGGTAAAATGCACACACAGAAAATGCAAGCATCTTTCCTTTGGTGACCCAGGTTTGATATGATTCAGCACAGAAGCAAAGAAAATGTTAAAGGTCTGGGTTATGTTTTCGAAAGATGACTCCATAGAAAATATGCACACAAATTACTATAATGAAGGACAGTTGGCAAAAATGATAAGAATGATAAGAAAAAAGAGTGAGCATATTTTAGTCTGTAATAGTCTTTCACTATCACATACCATCTGTTTCCAGAAAGCATTGGAATGATGCTTAGTAGTGTTTTCCTAGCTGGAAATAAGAAAAAAGAAAGTATTTCTGTCAATTCCTCACAATCATGCTAGCAATTGTTTAATGCCATGGTTCTGAAAATCTTTTCTTTGAAGTCAGACTCCCTGGAAACACTGAATTCACAGTTTATGGCAACATCGTAATGTAAATCAACAAACTACTCCTCTGGATTCTTATTCTTGCATTCCCAAACAAAGAGAAATATTCTGTGTTCAATACTAAATCATTGCTTTTAGAAAAAAAAGTAAACAAACACATGAAAAAGGCATTTCAGAGCAAGTTTCATTTTGAAAGTTTTTGGAGTTTTTGTCATTTTCTTCCCAAGCTCATCCCAGGCAACACAGAAGCTTCTTGATATTTAGGCATTGATATATAAAATACTGAGATAGTGAGACACACCGTATTTTAAAAGTCTTCTATAGAAGGAGTTGCAAAATTAAATGAGTGACTTAGTGTGACATTTAAAATACTTGGTAGAATGTCTAGGATTTTTTTTATTATTTTATTTTATGTTTACATAGTGCCATTTGAAGCTTTCAAACAAAAAAATTGAATGTATATACTACACTTTGTGAAGTACCGGAGTTAGCTATAGGTTTAAATTTAGCTGAAACTTGCCTGAGCCTTTTCAAATGCTGGTATAGAACAGAAGCTGCTTCGTTTAGTCAATTGAATTATTTTCTGATGCAGGAGCCGCTTAGTGAGGAGTAATGTCGGACTATGACTTACAACCCATTTCTTCAACACTGCTTACATCATCTTCTAACTAATCACGGAGAGGTCAAAAGATTTCAACAAGACAACTCCCTTAATAGAGTCCTACTTAGCACAGGTCAGACAGCAAAATGGGATTCTAAAATTATGCAGTGAAAGTGTGTCTTTGGTCAAGTCACGTGGAATATCTGTGCAGCTCTGGGCCTTTTTTTTTCATTTTCAAAATTAATTTATTACCATACTGATGTCCTGCATTATGTGTTAAATGAATATACAAAATGAATATACAAAACAGCAATCTTTCAGTAGAACGAATAATTTTGTACTTTGCTGACACATACTGTGCTAAGGTTGAAGAAGAGTGCTCTTTGGCAATGCAGGAGACAGGGATTCCAGGTCTATTGTATCTTACTACCTCTCTTAATCAATTCAAACAATTAATTTGGAGGGAATTTTTAATAATAAAATGACACATCTTTAGCCCTTTATCTTCAGCACATGGCTTAGGCAGTTTTTGGTGTGGAGTTTGAGAGATCACTGGTTGTCCATTCTCGGCAGATTTCTGTGCCACTTGTGAATGAATAATGTTCACTGGCACCTCATAGGTGAGTTCATCGGGAGAATGCTTTCAAGTGAATAAATTTGAATAAACATTTCGGCTAGGCAGAGAGGGTGAATTTATATTCATGGCAGTCAGTGTAATCAATAGAATCAGTAGAATTAAAGCTGGAGACAGATGTATGCAAAAGAGTCTGCAGAGCTCCAAAATACCTTTTTAAAATTTGGGAGTTTAGGTTAATTACAAACTCAGACAAGTGGTTGGGAAGAGGAACAGAGGGTTAATGGTTGTGGAAAGAGATCCATTTATGGGACTAACTTTCAAATAACCTATGAATCGCAGCAGGATTATGAAACTTTCCCACTTGCAGTCCTGGTTGCTTATTATAATCCCCATAACAATTAGAGTGCAAAAGACCAGATTTTTTGGTTCTGAATCCATATTCTCAAGTCAGAATCTTTATTTAGAAAATGTTTCTTATTTAGAAAGGTTTCTTATTTAGAAAATGTTATATATAGGCCTCTTGGAATTTGAAAAGAGATCAACCTGCCTGCAGAGAAATCACATGCTTTTTAGTGACATTCAAATTCATTTAGTCTGTGACCAACTTCAATGTGATTGATAAGTCATGCATTTGGTCTTCACTGTGCCAGATTTCGTAGCTATTGTTCTTCAAACTCTAGCTATGGTTCTTCAAACTCTATGATAACCATAATTTCAAGGTTTAGTAAAGCTGTCTTTACAGCAGTAAGCTAAAGCACATGGGTCAGTTTCAAAAGTACCAATGCAGCACTGAAGTGGGGCACAAATTTAAATAAGACTTTAGGAAAATAAATAAAAGACAATGTGATTTTTAGGCATGCCTTGGAAATTTTGAGTGGATCAGACTGAGTTTACTGAACCTGGAATTCAGTCAATATGCTGTAGGCGTATCAGTCTGGCCTAAATTAAGTTCAACTGGATGATTTAAAGGAATGACCAAGGGTTGAGATTGCACTCCATCACATTTCTGGTACTTTTAGATATATCATTTATGGTAAGAAAGTGGGAATGATGGTTGTTATCCTACGATCAGTGAGCAGATGGATCCCATATTTCAATAGGAAGTAAAGCTACAAACGACACAGCCAGATAATGATGACTTTTGCCAATAGCCTTTGATAGAATATCTTTTGTAATAAAATCAGATCCTTGTGTAAAGGCTGTAAAATGGCATTTCAGAAAATGCTTTGAAAGATTTTTATTTTTTCATTTTAAATATTGTGCTCCTGCAACTATATCTACAAAGACATAGGGACAAATATGCAACATCTGTGTATCTTATATCTTTTTTTGAATTGACATCATGTTCACAGACGCATTTTTCCAAAAATAACACAAACCAGAAAACGTATTATAATTTCTATTAGTTCTTTATCAAGGGAAAGAAAAAAATTGCTATTATTTTCATTTCAGTGTAAGATTTTTTATTAATTCTGCTACTTCTGAAACACTGATGTTTATGACACTCAGTATAACATAGTCCTAGTCATTCAGCTAATTTAGTACTTACCTTGTCCTAATATGTTCTAGGATCTGTCGTTAAAAGCCATGCATACATCTCTCATTGTTCCCAAAAAACTATGATCAAGATTCTGTATTTTGGATTTCTCTCTCTTACAGGTATCATGTACCACGTCACAGTGAATGGGGTGATGTGGCAGCTAAAATATTGATTACTTCCTCTAGACTAAGATTTCTTTAAATCTTCTCAATTTTCTTACTTGTATTGCTGTTAATATGTTTCTTAAACAGTTTCAGTTATTGTAATTATTTATACCTGCGCCTCAAAGTTCCGATTTTTTATTAAATATAAGCCTGTGTTATGCAAAGAAAAAAGATTCATCTTTGAAAAACAACAAACTCAAAATTGACAAAATGCTTTATAGTATAAGACATACAGCAGTCTTCCACATATACTTTCCAGGTCTTTGAGTTCCTGTTTAGGAACTGGTTGCACATTTAGCCAACTGTTTGCACATTGCATAAAACAAGCTCCTTATATTATGTCTGAAACTTTGGCAGTTTCTTAGTATTATGTTTTCCTCTTTCAAATAACTCCTATCCATAAATGTAATCCTACATTCTGCTATGAATAAAAAAGGTCTCCTTACAGTCTAAACAAAAGCAGAGCATATAATGCAAACAACAAGAGCTAGCAAATAATATCCAGAAGATTTAGTGTCGTGTGTGGAGAAAAAGGACAAGAGCACTCTTGATGAAAAAAATTCTTTTAATAGGAACAGAATGGAGTTGCATCAGTGCGTAAAATAGCATGTGCTTCCTACCACTTATATTCCAGAGCATTTTCATTTATCATAGAGGACTTTCATATGCTGCTTTAGTGACATCAAAAAGGACCAGGAAAGGAAGCTGAAGTATGCAACAAGTGAATTGTGAATTCCTGAGATAAAGGCACCACTACAAAATGGAGGTTAGATTGTATTAAGTGAAATAAAACGTTGTTGCCCTCTCCATCATGTTTTAAATCCTTTAGTCAGGAATGCACTTTGAAGCATGCTCCGCATGAGAATATGCCATCTCCTCAGGAATAAGAAAGAAAAAACATAACAGGAAATAAATACACTTACAAGCTGGAAGGGAAAGAGACAAAGGAATCAATACACAGGTTCAGAAGGGTTGATTGTTGCCTGTTCATGTTCTTCTACGATTTTCTTCTCACAAATGAAAGTAATTTGAAATGAAAGGTGCAATATGCCTGTTTTGTGTGACATACGTTACTCATAGTCCATTCTACCAAAAATGAGAATAAAATTTTGATTTTCTGACCTGGCAGCATATTCTCTTCTGCTATTATCTTCTGTGTGGACAGGAGGTATGTCAGCAGAGACTCAGGCTCTCTCCTTCTGAAACTGCCTTAATGCTGGGTAAACAGATTCTCGTGTTTTTGGCTTCTTCCACAACTTCATTCAGACAGAAAAATTTGAACATTCAGAAACTGAAAGATTCATTTATATATAGAAGCGATAGAACTTCTTATATAGGTAGAAGCTATACAAGCTTCTTATATAGATAGAAGCTATAACTTCTTCACTCTTTTAAACTTTGGGTTTCAATCTGATTGAAGCAATCCTCCTCTTTATCTAGTGACATCCTGCAGATGACCCTGCAACATTCAACTGAAGCTCAAACATATTGAGAAGTTGTCTTTGCAATAAAAGGCAAATTACACAGGAAATAAAAGGTTAATTCAATAGCTAGGTTGCTAGCTGAAGCCTTAAGACTTAGAGTACTCTTATTTCTCTGTACCACAAATGTTAAATTTGAGATTTAGGGCTAGATCCTTAATAGGACTCACTGCCACTCTGTAACATAGATCCTGAACTTTAGCTGCTTAGTCTCCAGAATGAATTTATTTGTTCTGGATTTTATGTCTGGGCTGCCTACACAAAGCTGAAAAGGTGTTGGAAAAAGTGGAGGAAGAAAAGAACAAATTTGGGTTAGATGGTTAGATTAACAATGACTGGCAATCGTGCTTGTTCCCTGGAAAAGCAGCTGGTAAATTTTCCTGTACCATGCCATGTTGGGTTTACTCTCAGCACCCCACTAATTCAAACAAATCCACAAATCCCTGTGTATGCCACAGTCACACAGCCTGTTTATGTTGCTTAAGCAATTGTTTCACACAGATACATATGTGGAGAATCTGAAGTATAGGCACTAAATCTGCAATTTTACATTAGCAATGCCAGGTCGCTGTTTCCCATGTAAGTGGGAGCAGTGGTACCTTTTTCATATAATAATCAGTAACAGATACATCTTCTTTTTTGGCATTAGCTAAAGTAGGTCTCAAACAGAGCAGCCAATGCCCTTGGTTTACTCTAGGTATTACCATGTGTACTTTACCTTAAAATATGTTGCAAGACACAAATTAAGACATACTTAGAACACTGACTTGTTTCAGACTGAGGCAGGGAATTTCTAGTCTTTCCTCCATTAAAGGAGAATTATCAGTGTTTCCTGCAACTTATTACTTATCTGCAAACTAACTCTTCCAAAAGCTTTGGTCCACTGTTGTTCTTTGGGAAATGGAGCAAAGTTTATCTTAGCTGCTGACATCTAAGGGCTTTCTCTTAAGGAAAGCAATAATTTTATACTGTGACCAGTCTTCCCTGTAATGCAGTATTATCCAAAGTATATATTACTGTGATTCCATAACAAAATCCTGTGTTTCCTTAAATAATAAACCTTAATGACAGTGACTCTCATGTGAGTATTTTTAAAAAACCTCTTATGTGCCCAAGCTGTCAACTTGTAAAGCTAAAACAACAGTTTCAGTGCTGCACATGCCAACTTAATTGTGCTCAACTTAAAATCACTGAGAATAATCCCAAACATGGAGAGAACAGGTCTAGTATGTGTTAATAGATACTGTCCAAGCACTGAATGTTTGTCGTTGTTTTCTTTATTAGTGGAAAAACAACAGTCAGGTTTTCCTGGGGGGAAGTTAGGGACCACACCTACCTGTAAGAGAGAAGCAGAAAAGGAGCAGCTTGTTCTTTTGCTGTTGATTTTCTTTCCTGCATGTGGAAATGAATCTAACACTTGAAGACGTAATTGTAATGTAATGTAATTGCGACCCTGGAAGAAGTAAAAAATGATAGCCATTAACACTTTTATTGTAAGGCAAAGAGGCAAACTTTGGCCAAAGAGTCAAGGTTTGTCATTTCCTGTCTTAACAACACTTCAGTTTCATCTAGCAACTCTTAAAAATGCTTGCTAACTTTTTCCGTTATATATTCAATTATAAATTGTTATAAAAATTTTTAAGCAAAAGCAGGGAGGGGAATAATGTGTATTAACATTTCATAAATTGTCCTCTTTAAGCTGGTGTATGTTTTTGTCCAGTATTTGATGAGCATTTCTGGAGAAATGGGCTTGGGGACTGCAGATTCTGTCATTCTGCACCAATAAGGTTATTATTCCACACGGTAACTATGTAGATGCAGTGGTGCAAAATATGCAAACCCCTAAGTATCCTCTACACCATGCTTTATTTTGCAGAAATATACATGATTATGAACAGGCTGTTAACTCCCAGTCGCTTGTTTTCACAGTACATATGGCCTCTGTGTGTGAACACATCCCAGAACACTTCCCGCCATTTGAATCATGAAGAGCCGGATTTTACCTCATACCTCTTACTTTAAGCACAGACTTCCTCAGCTAACAGCCCTTCTGGTTTCTGAGGGCCTCAGAAGAGGCACCAAGCACTGAAAAGAGTAGAACAGAGAGAGCTCAGGAAGCCAATCAATTCTGGAAATGTTTCTGAGCAACTGCGGAAGAGCTTGTGTGCTTCTTCCCAAGACTCATCACTAATTGTCTTGAAGTTTGACCCTGCTAAATCCTTCCAGAGAAAATGACAGATTTCAGCTTAATTAGCTTTTGTTTCTCTGAATGCACACCAAAACTGCTGCATTTAAGCTCTTACTAAGCGGTGGCAAAAAAGAAGCTGAAGGATTTATTTTTCTTTCTTTCTTTCTCTCTGACACCTGTCTCTGCTAACGAACCTGGATAATCAGCCAGCCTGTGCAGAGCACCTCTTCTGCAGGAGCTGAAAATGCTTTACCAGCTGGATGCAGGACCAGAGCTGGGACATGCTGGCAGAATTCCCACTTACTTCAATGGGACCAAGATTGATCCTACATGAGACATTATCAAACGTAGCCACCTGTGGGGAGGGAGTAGGGGGGACACAGCAGCTGTTTAGCAGTGCATGGTAACACAGAAACAAGAGTTCAGGCTCGGAAATGAAGAATACCATATCCAATTGCAGCTGCAGGTGGAATTTAGGTGAGCAGAATGCTATTGCCACAGTTGGGATTTGGCATCAGCTTTCAGGCCGGCATTACCCTGGGACGTTTCCCAGCAAAGGGTCAGAAGCATCGTGGTTTAATGGACACAGCATGGGACTGGGAATCAGGCATCCTTGAGTGCACCAGTGAAAATGTCCTTGGAAATAACATGCTGGTCGTCTGTTAACAAAATAGCCTTTTTAACCTTTAATAAATTCCCTGAAAGACAGGGGGCTGGGCTGAAGGCTAGAAGAGGAGGTGGACGAGTGAGCCTAGTCATTTTTCTGCCTAAAGATTTTAAATATTTTGTTGTAAAAGGTTCTCTCTCCACATACCTGTGCAAAGAGGCAACAATACCTGATTTAAAAAATGAGCAGCTCTTCCTTCTCCCCAGTTAACCCCTTCCTAAAAACACTGGGAAGGACAGGAGACAGTCACACTCTTTTAGAGCCAAAGGTTCTCCTGAGGCAGCCCAAGATGGATGGGCAATCAATTTGGCTTGAGAGTAACTGTAAAACACAATGTCAGTGCAGTCTTTAAGGACAATGGTAGTTGCTAATCACCTAGAAATGCACGCATTAAAAAGCTATTATTGAATTTAAATTAATACACATAGAGCTGCCTATTGTGTATTGCTTTGCATGTATTAATCTAAATCACTGTGAGGCTCACCGTTTGTAGACACACTCTGTTGGTCATAGGCATGTCTTCAGTGGAGGGGTGAATCTCAGCCAATCCTCACCCAGATAAGACTTCTGAAGTAAGACACTTCAGATTATTGAACCTTGCTATATCCTTGCCATTTCCATGACAAGCTACAGACTTTGTTTTTCTGAAACCTCATATTTTTACTCCGTAGTTTGACATGGGCTTAGAAAAGAAACAAACCCTCAAATTTGCTGTTTATTGTAGTACGAACGAAATATACATTTGTTTCAGTTACCTTTGCATATAAGGTTGAAATATTTAGTAAAACAGCAGGCATGGCAAACACATAGCTTATTTTCAGTTATCATATCAACTCAATGAGCTGCACCATTTAGAAATAGATAACCTTATCAAAATGTTTCAGTCTTATTACTCTAAAAACAACTATACTACAGAGTGAAAATCAGCCTTACTCACATAGTCAACCTACTCTCTCATGCCTTACAAAGCAAAACAGAAGATATATGGCCTTCTGAAGGAGTGATGAATTTCATATTAGGAGAAAATATAATCTTTACTGGTCAAATGTGAGGTATTAATCATAATCTTGTAGTCAGTCCCTTCAGACTTTTCATTTTGGAATTTGGAATTTGCAGATGATATGCTTTTATAATATCATCCTCTCTTCCCAGCCAATATACATCCTGGGACAGTCACTGAGGGAGAATGGAATTGAGTTGCATACATTATTAAAATTGAAAATATTCTGTAAATATTGGAGAGAATTTTTTTCCTTTTTCATTTCTATTTTCATCGATTCATATGCTTTGCATGCAGATTTTACACCTGAGATATGTTCACGGGCAGCCTTAAAATGTGATATTTCCAATTAATTTCTAGAGAAAAAGTCATTGAAGGAAGTCACATAAAGTCTTCAAAAGCGGCCATGAACAACCTCTGATGCTGCTTTTTCTTTGTCTTTTTTGAAAACAAGTGAAACTATGACATATTTTCCACTGCTGCTTAAAACTTTCTCATTTTTTTCATATATTTCTGCAAAGAGAGACTTGAAAGGGCAGGTATTAAAATAATTTTATGAAAAAAAAATTCTTGGTGAAAATATTTTTAATAAACGTATTTTAAAATAAAAATGACAACTTTTTTTAAGTAAAGCATTTTAAAATATAATAATAAATTTAGAAAGTGGAAATCTGTGAAATTCTGTTCATGAATTTTTATTTTGATATTTCTGTCAAGTGTAGATAACAGGCCTAATAACAGACTAGACATTCTGGATATTCTTATATTGCCAATATTTCAGAAATTAAAAATATATATCTGCTGTCAATCTATGGTCAACTTCAGCCTGGGCCAGAAAAATGGCACAATGGTCTTTATATATCTCAGCATAGTAATTCGACCCATAGGCATAGCTTATTTTCAGTTATTATATCAACTCAATGAGCTGCACCATTTAGAAATAGATAACCTTATCAAAATGTTTCAGTCTTATTACTCTAAAAACAACTATACTACAGAGTGAAAATCAGCCTTACTCACATAGTCAACCTACTCTCTCATGCCTTACAAAGCAAAACAGAAGATATATGGCCTTCTGAAGGAGTGATGAATTTCATATTAGGAGAAAATATAATCTTTACTGGTCAAATGTGAGGTATTAATCATAATCTTGTAGTCAGTCCCTTCAGACTTTTCATTTTGGAATTTGGAATTTGCAGATGATATGCTTTTATAATATCATCCTCTCTTCCCAGCCAATATACATCCTGGGACAGTCACTGAGGGAGAATGGAATTGAGTTGCATACATTATTAAAATTGAAAATATTCTGTAAATATTGGAGAGAATTTTTTTCCTTTTTCATTTCTATTTTCATCGATTCATATGCTTTGCATGCAGATTTTACACCTGAGATATGTTCACGGGCAGCCTTAAAATGTGATATTTCCAATTAATTTCTAGAGAAAAAGTCATTGAAGGAAGTCACATAAAGTCTTCAAAAGCGGCCATGAACAACCTCTGATGCTGCTTTTTCTTTGTCTTTTTTGAAAACAAGTGAAACTATGACATATTTTCCACTGCTGCTTAAAACTTTCTCATTTTTTTCATATATTTCTGCAAAGAGAGACTTGAAAGGGCAGGTATTAAAATAATTTTATGAAAAAAAAATCTTGGTGAAAATATTTTTAATAAACATATTTTAAAATAAAAATGACAACTTTTTTTAAGTAAAGCATTTTAAAATATAATAATAAATTTAGAAAGTGGAAATCTGTGAAATTCTGTTCATGAATTTTTATTTTGATATTTCTGTCAAGTGTAGATAACAGGCCTAATAACAGACTAGACATTCTGGATATTCTTATATTGCCAATATTTCAGAAATTAAAAATATATATCTGCTGTCAATCTATGGTCAACTTCAGCCTGGGCCAGAAAAATGGCACAATGGTCTTTATATATCTCAGCATAGTAATTCGACCCATAGGACTTTGCCCCCTGCAAATGTATTATATTGCCTCCATACCAAAATATCTGCCCAAGCCTTCTAGTCCTCCTACTTCTTTGTCATTTGTTGCACCACCAGAAAGCACCTGGCTTTGGCCATGGTTCCTTTCAGTAGGAGAAGTAACATGAAAAACTGAGTAGAACACAAAAAACAAGCCAAAGACACACGTACACACAGAATAAACAAAAAGCCCACCCCAACAAATAAAACAAAACCAAAAGCAATAAAACAATGCCCCCCAAAAAACCAAACCAATAAAAAAAAACCCCACTCCACTCCTCTCCTTACCCCCCCAGAAAACCCCAAACCAGCCAAAACACTTATATACCGTAAGAGGAAGGGAGCAGAATATGAAACACCACCAAAATTGAGATGTGTCTGGACTCTTTAGAAATATCACAGCCATCTATGGCTGGACAGATGATTTCCTTGGCTTATACTGTTTGAAACTATTAACCAGCGGTCTATATCAATCAAAAAAATCACCTGGAAATGTTCTTCTGTTTTTTACATCACATGGAAAATTTTATGCTTTAAACCTCAAAAGACTTTGATTTTTAAATTGGAGAATTATACACAGCAACCGCATAAGCAAAAAGAGAAAAGAGACTTCTAAGCAGCAGTCTCAAAGATTTCCTTTGTAAATGAAAACTCCATCTGGTCTCCAATTGACCTCACAGTGTTTGGTTTGCATCTGCAACTGAATGCAAAAGTGAATGCTTAGGAAATTCACAGTCTGAAGGCAGACTGTGATACTATGACTTTGTAGGGATGTTTATATGTTGAGGAAACACCAGATCTCAAAGTATTCCTCCGTATAAAAGTGGGGTTACCTGACAGACCAGAGGGTTTCAAAAGCAGGAGGCAATGGGCTTAACTGGTGGGGAAAAAAAACATCAAAACCAAGTAAGTAAAAACCCAGTCTTGCTACAGCTGTCAGACCAGATGTTTCAGCCACACATTGGCAAGTGATAAACTCAAGATTACAATTAGTTATGTATCCTTACCTGACCAAAAAAGAAAAACAAGTACTGGTGTTTCTAACACATTTTAGGATAACTACTATTTTGATATATTGAAATAAAATCTGCCCTGTAGAATTTAGAATTACACTCTTTTCCCATGTCTTTTTTTTTTGTTGTTGTTGTTTTGTTTTGGTTTTTGTTACTGTAATGAGCTTATTTTACAAACCTTGAAATCTGGATTACAATGGGAAAGAATGTCACACTTCAGCTAAAGACAGAAGCTTAGTTCAGGGTAATATTAGCAACACTATGGCAAAATGTTGCAAAGGAGACCACTTAAAGTTTATAAAATGTAACAGAATATATTAGAGAGACACGTGGGCTTAATTTTCCATTCATGCAGATGTAATTCCTTAGACTTCCACAACTCATCTAAAACTGTGTGCGAGAAGAACCAGGCCAATATACTCTACAGAACAACACGTAGCTTTGGGTGTGTGACTACCAGACTATAAATAGATTATAGTCTGCTTAGGTTACGATTCGGTTCCAGAAAGATTTTAATTGCTGCTGTCAGTGGAAGCTGAGCTGAACCTTGACTCTTGAAATCACATTTGCCTTTGCAAATTAACCTCTATCAGAAAATGAACAGAAAATAAGATATTTGTATATGCACTCTGGTACACATATGCTCATATGACAAAACATTACCAAACTCAATTTCCATTAGTTGCTATTAAATATTGTGACATTAGTATGAGACATGAGTTCCTTACGTGAATAATGAGTAATAATAGCAAATAATTATTAATTATCTGAAATGCTAAGTGCAGATCAATACCCATAATGGTTAGATTAAAGGATTCATAGCATTTGAACTGCAGGAATCTTCTGATTTCAAAAGCACATGAACCAGAGGAAATCTGTTGCATTTAACCTAATTACTTCACTATGACTGACATAAGAATCAAGTCAAAAATCTATGTATGAATTG
Source organism: Calidris pugnax (assembly GCF_001431845.1). Classification (NCBI taxonomy): domain Eukaryota; kingdom Metazoa; phylum Chordata; class Aves; order Charadriiformes; family Scolopacidae; genus Calidris; species Calidris pugnax. Next base: position 50,231,784 of record NW_015094506.1, read on the forward strand.
GAAAGTATTCGAGTTCTTAGATACCTTGAGCAATGTAAGTTTAAATGCTTGGAGAGAAAAGTATTTGCTTATGGCATGAACACACATTCACACCTGTTGTTGGAACAGTTTCCAGTAATGGAACTAGTTTATCACAATAAGTGTTAATACTTTATTCCTTTTTCTGCTAATCCCATTTTCTGTTTTATTTTAAATGACTGTAAGATCTCTACAAAGTTTAGGACCCTGCTGGGCTTTAAAGCTAATGTCAGTTTTCAGCATTTTTTGTAACTACAGCTCACATTGTGCTGGTTACTCAAAGAATCTGTTTGAAACCAGTTCAGTCCAACACTGTCTTTTTGCTGAAGCAGAGTCAATGGAAAGGTTTTGTTGAAGGAAAAGATAATGTATTAATAATTGGACTCCTGGTTCAATGCATATGTAAATAAACATCTACGTTCTATCATTTGCACTAAGGGATCTATTTAAAACCTGCAGTTATTAAGGTGGAGGCAATTTTTTTCCACTCTGGACCAAAACTTCGTTAAACTTCATTTTTATTGAGCTCTTGAAGGAGGTAAGGCTCAGTTTCATTTTAACTATGAGCCTGTTGTGGCCCATAGTACAGCTCACAGCAGTCCAACTGACCCCCAAATCATTGGTTTGAAATTTAAGCAGACTTAGAGTTGAGCCTTTAAATTATACAGAAGACTAATTTTTTGAAAAGAGGGAGATCCTCTCCTGTTACAGTTTCTGGGCTAGCTCATCCTCTGAATCCCTCTCTGGGATTGCAGGTTGTGGAAAAACTCACTGTTCCTCCTGCTCCTACTCCTGAGTTTGCATTCCTGAGTCCTGCCTAACAAAATCCTGTCCTACCTTCTGTAGTGAGCCCTGATCTGTCCTTCTCACTGCCTTGTCTCCAAGGTCCTCTGGCCTCCTTGCATATGTGGTACCTGCTGTGCACAAGGAGCTGGGCCAGCCCTGCCAGTCATGGTGTACATCTTGCCCAGTGTATCAAAACACAGACTTTTATCTATGCAACATTATTAAATACACTCCCTGGGGTGGCATGAACCCAGTATATTTGAAGGATATTGAATTTATTTCCCATGATGGAAGAAGCCTTATATCTCACTTGGAGTTTTACACTACCACTGTACCCCAGACTGATGAGGTAATTTCTTTGGGAAGAATCTCATTGCAACAGTATTTGAAATAAAAGAAATGAAAGTTGGTTTTAAGAGTAATAACATTTTAATTCAACCATTTAAATCTAATGCTCCCAGAACTGAGACCCTCAGTCATCCCAGACTTCTCCTAAAGTCGTGGGGGAGTTTCATTTGTAGAATACATACCTCCAATCATATCTCAACATGAATCAGACTATTTAGTTTTCATGGAGGAGAAAACACACAGAAGAATGAATTGATCTGATTATTTATGACGTTGGCAAACTTGTGATGAGAGCTATCTGAAATGCAGTAATTGAACTACTGCATCACCACCAGGGAGAAGAGTAGGGCCTTAGTCATTGCATGAAAAAGCAGACCACCTGTTACTCCATAGCTTTGGTGTGGTTCCACTCATTTACTTAATGTACAAGTCAGGGAAATGGGACTTTGTGGACTGATAAAAATCCAATAAGGAATAATTGTGCAGGTTCTGTATGGTGACAGCATAACCCTCCAGCCAAGAATATCGAGTATCCCCATCTTAGGGTGCTTTATATGTAGGAGTTTAATACCCCCTCATACCTCCTTTAAGTAGTCTTAATTGGCCTTAAAATCAAGGTACCCAAAATGACAAGCCTCTTGTGAAATGCCTGACCTATGTTATTTTGCAGCAAAAATGCCAAAAAAAGTTCTCTGTGTGTTCTCAAAGTACTGTACGACTGGTTAGTATCTTCAGCATTAGTCTCTCTGCTGATTAAAGGTCCTGTGCTGAGAAATTCCCTCCTCCCCACAGACATATTTTAAAATATTTAGCACTCAGTGCTTTACACTATCAAAGCATTGTACGCATGCTATCTAATATCTCCTAATTAACTCATACATCTCCTATTAAAAAAGCATCTAAAATTAATGACATATGGTATCGCTGGCTTTTATACAACACATGCAAACTCAGCTTTTGGTTTTTACAAGAAACGTGGGTAAGCTGAGATTCCTTTCTGAAATCTGACAAACACTTCGCCATATCTGACTTTCAACAGAGAGGAAATGAACAACAATGCAAATTGGATCCACATAATTATCGATCAGAGACTGAATGCGCACACAAACACCAGCATGGGCAAGGGCAAATCTACAACTTTCAGAGCCAACGTTTACGGTTCCTTAATGAGGTGCACACCAATTACATGGATTTCCCACAGACTTTGCTCTCAAGATTTGTAGAATGCATGAGAAACAAGTAAAGTCTGTCGTTTTGGTATCCATCAAAGCTCTCTTCCATGTGAGGAAGTGGCTAATTTGTCATTTCACACTCAAAAAGGCGTGAAAGGCAAAACGGAGGGAGGTTAGATGGAAAAGGGAAAAGGGGGGTTGTGACTCATGAGAAGAGACAGTGGGCCTGATTTGGAGCTTGTGTTTGTTGCTGCGTATCAGAAATAAATTCAATGAAATCACATTGATGTAAAGACAAGAATGAGGCAAGTCTTTCTTGCTTATATGGAAAAATTTACACTATTATAACCAAAATATGAACCAAGGAACAACAAACACTTTACAAATGAAATTATGGTATATAGCAATTTTCTAACTTACAAGTTTTATTTACACATGGACATCTTTTGTTTTATTTAATTATAATAAAAGTATTAATTCCAACAATGCAAATTTTCAACTTAAAAATACATAAGACCTTTGGGAGAAAATCCCAAAGAATATGCACATCTGAGGAATGTCAGGTCTGTGTCAAGAGCACTGGTCTCAGCCACTAACTATTTTCCCTCATCGTCTTTCATTTAGCTTTGTTGTTGTCTCTTATTTTTCTTTTCCTCTGCATAAAACAGAGGGCCAGAGAAACAGTCAGAATCAAACCTTTGGAGAGATATGAGAGGTGCAGGCAGGAATCCCATTATTTCTTAATAGGATTTGTGCACATACCTCCCACAGACCACTTAGGAAATTTACTGGGAAGCATCTCAGAGGCAGTTTCAATTAGAGTCAACATTTCATTTCAGCAGATGGACTGCAAACTGGTGGCTATTCAAACTCTAATGAGTAACGCTTGATAATTCCCCTCTCTTGAACTATGATTATGCTTGCTTTCTTTTTTTCATGGGGAGAATGAATGTTGTTTCTAAGCCAATACTTAATTTGCTTTTTTGCTGAGCCTCTCTGTGCTAGCAAGCCCCACCCATGTGCCTGTGTACAAAACCAATGGGCAAATTAGCGGGTATTTTTGTAGATCTGTCACACATTTCTACCACGCTTTTTATTCAGAAAGATGCCAAAGAACTAGAAGTACATCTTCCCTCCCCTGAAATGTAGCCACCTCTTGGGTGGAATATGGCAGCAAATATTAACCTGGGAACACGGCCACTAAATCCTATGTGAAAATTATGCAGGAAGCACAGAACACAGCTCATGTAGCCTCAGGCTACCCAGAAATTAGCTAAAAGTGTACATCTTTTCTTTTTAATGAATGCATTTGAAATTGTTGCCTGGTGTGTGGTACTCCAATAAGGAACATCTCATTTGGTATCAAATCCCATTGTACAGTCTCATACAGATTAATAGTGATGGTGAGTTATCTGATTTCAATAAGAAGCAGTACTAATTCATAGGCAAGATGCACAAAACCAGAACACAGTATTTAACTTTCATGGAAAATGTCCTTTCTTTAAATAGCATTTACAAACTACGTAGAAGGTGGCCTGGCTGGCTCATGGTGCCTTCGGTTTCGCTTTTTTTTCATCTCCTGCACATGCTTCCATTTGGCACCACCTTTGTTCCGCTGCCGCCGTTTCTCCCGGTGCCACATCTGTTCACAGTACTCATCCAGGCTAAAGCTGGGGCTGCTGACGAGCTGAATGTAGTCCTTGTACCTCAGCCGGGACTCTGTCAGCAAATCCCTCACCCGGCCCTCCTCATCCTCAGTTTTCTGAGTGCTTTCCATTTGCCCGTTCTCAATGACATTCAAATTCAGCTTCACAATGGTATGGACAAAGGTGTGCTCCTGGGCTTTGCAGAAGTAAGCTCCTGCATCCTTTCTTTGCAAGCTGCGGATCAGCAGCCCATGCTCTGTTTTGATGATCCTTTCATCAGCCTTCAGCTGTTGGGTCAGACAAAGAAGAATGATATTTGTGAGTTTCGTCAGCAAAAACAGAACATGTGTCAGTGCTATACTGAGGCGCAGAGAAGGCTCAGATGGCACGTGTCATGTCCCATCCCTTGGGTGCCAGCACACATTGGGGCACATGCAGCTCAGACACACACCAGGAGATCCTTTAAGTGTTTGAGTTCTGCTCCTGACCATGGGACCTGTATCATTGACATTTCAGTAGTAAAACATATATGCTGTAAAGCTGAAAGGACAGGCAGTAACACACATCCCACCAAAATGCAATAAGTTAGATTACAGTCTCCAAGGAAGGGTAGCTATTTAGTGCCAAAAATCCCATTCATTAACTGCTTTTCTTGAGTATCTGTAATGCATCTAATATACCAGGGTGCTTGTATATATCTGGAGTGCTGAGGCCCTATTACACTAAAAATAAATACTACTACTGATTTTTAAAGTTAAATACTGCAATTTTGATCTTCAACCGGGTTTTACAACAGGAAGGCTTTGACTCATTGAGGAGTGATTAAAAGCACCCAGTGAGGTTACATGAATGCAACCCACTACAATTTTTTACTGTTAAGATCTCTGACGAAGAACTTAGAGGGGAAAGAAAAAAAACCCAAAAAAAGAAGCAAAGAAAAGAATGAGATTGCAAGTGAGAGTTGAAGTCTGTCAGTGTGGAACTGTGGTTTCATTTACGAATGGAAATACTTCAAAAAATACAGCACGTTCTCACATGTTAAATATAAGGTGCACCTTAGAGTAATAACACTGTCAGGTGAGTTACATATCTGGTGATCTGAAAATTATTTCCAAAACAACCTAAGTCTAAAAAGAAGCATAACCCCCTTCCCAGAAAAAAAAACAAAAACAACAGAATGGGGCACTGGGCACCTAAGTATTTTTGCAGCTGTGGAACAGAGAAGGTAAGTGATTTGCCAAAGACCATATAAAGATTAGTAGCAGAGGTGGAAGTAGAAAGCAGAACCCTAACTCCCAGTGTCCAACACCAGTATTTCCTTTGAAAATGATCCTGGTCTAGTCCAAAGTTGTCACCTCCCAGGCATGCTATGTTCTGCTGCCACACAGAGGCTGCAGCAGACAGTGGCACCAAAGGAACTTAGCACTCAGCCTGCAGCAAAGCCAGGGCCTTGCTCACAACCTCAGCGCTGCTGGTGGCATTGTTATAATGTAGAAAAACTTTAGGGCAAGGCTGAGTAGTGGGTTTAAAAAGGGGGGGAGTGGGGGCAGAGAGGAACCAACACAGAATCTGGAAAATTTCCCAGAGTGCACATCTGACCCTCCAGCAAACTTCAGAGGATGAAGATCAGGGAGGCATAAAGATGACTAAATTAGATTTATTCACAGTGGGTAAGCTACACAGCCTTTCTTTATGTAAAAAATCTGCACATGATTCCCTCTTCCACTCCATGGGAAAATATGTATACATACATATGATTCTCCATCTGTTATGATTCTAACTCACTAGTACTTTATCATAATAGGATAGCTTGGAGCAAAGAGATGGATGAGATGACCTCCCAGGGCTTTTAGCTTTACTTTTTTCTAAGTGTCTATGTTAATGGTTTTGGAAGGGTTAAATAATTTGAGAGACCGTTTTGAGAACACCAGAAAAAGCAATACAGATACATACAGTAAATGCAGAGAGAGAGAGAGGCTTTGGCTGGCTACTCTATCAGCTGTAACCATCTTCAGTAACATACAGATTAGGTAAGTAGGTATGTAGTTAGATGGACAGATAGATATATGGATGGATGGATATTGGCCTGTGTACTACCATTGATATGACTGCAGCAGAGACAAGAAATCATCTGCTACAAAAGCCTGGTCAGAATGTGGCTCTGGCTGCCTGTTTCTGTGGCCAAGTATTTTTTGGCTCCTGCTACCAGTCGACAGTGTTGGGTCAATCCTGAGCTTTAGCCTCCTTGTTTGTAAACTGTATATAAGCATGCCTGCTTGGCACCAGCAGTGTGAAATCATACTAATTTCAGGAAATTCCTGGAAAATCGATTGTCCTGACAGCAGGTGTTACATGAGCACAAGCTACTTTTGATTTACTGCTTAGAATTTAAATCAGAGAAATTATGGTCAAGCCTCAAACACATACACAGAAGATACCAGGGATACAAACTAGAAAAGATGACTTTTCCACCTCCAGAACCTACAGTACAGGGCAGTAGTCCTCAATTTTATCAGCTAGTGACACTTAATTCCAAGTAAATGTACCTTTCTTACAGTAAGAATAGGAGCATAAAATGCATAAATGCATACACAAATAAGTAGCTGTAGGCAGAAATATGTCTAGGGCAGGTGTTTCCTTGTGGTGCTGTGTCCACAGAGAGAAAGAAGCAGGAGCAGGGGCCAGGTGGAAGTGCTCGGAGGCTTGGCTGTTGCAATATAACAGGGAAACCCCTCTTTCTTCTGCCCAGGCTTCATGTCAACATGAAGACCCAAGATTGAGAAATTCAGGGAAAGGGATGGGAAGAAGCAGCTCATTTCCAGACATTTGGGTTTCATAAGGCATTGTGCAAAGACCAAGTTCCCACATTGTCTGAGTGAAAACAGGATGGATCTCTTTGAGCTCGGGGCTTGATGCAATTGCAGCAGTAGCATCTGCCTATCGGTGGCTCTGCCAGTATTGTAGTCCAGAGCGTCTTGACAGCTGTGTACCTCCTACACTTGGAAGATCTCCAGCTGGCTGTTTCAGCTGGCTGGGTGCCAGCCCAAAGAGCGCTTACTAGTGCTTTGCCTATTTTCAGTGAAAGGAAGGCAGAATAATGGCAGATCTAGACTTGAAAAGGTCACTGAACCCCCAAGTCCAGCACCCTGCTACTCATAACTATTTACCATTTCTGTAGCAGCCGTCACTTTCTAGTCATAAACGTGTGAACTGGTGGAGGTGCCCCCCCATCTGCCTTGGGATACTGCAGAGAAAGCTAACAGTCTAAATTGGTTGTGTCCCTTAATCCCAGCCCATCATGACTCCTATTTTTAATGAAGCAGCGTTCTTACAGAGTGTCCTGTGTTAACCTTGGATATTGATTTACGGTGACTGTCACCTCTTCCTCCTCTGTGCTTTCATTGTTCATTCCTTTCTTATCCTCTGGCAGGATGAAATTATGGCTCTGATTTCACACGTATTGAGCAACACTTCATTACTGTTTTCCCTCCTCACTTCTCTTTTTGGTATCCTGTTTATGTTGTTTTACCCATAGGTTCAGAACTCTTCCTGTCTTTCCTCTCTACTTTTTCCCCCACAGGGCTCTGGAGTTTCATAAACACCTGGCATTTCATTACTTGGTAGTAGATCTTTAACCTTTCACTTGAATGTTTAATGTGCTCTTTGGTTTCTGACCTATAGATGTAAAACATGTTTTATTAAATTTTGAGGAGAGTGAAAAGTCTAGTTAGATAAAAGACGTCATTTTGCTTTGGTCAACTATGGATTCATTGCTCCCCCTTCCCCCTTGCCATGTCATAATCAACAACTCTCCTAAAATATTTGTAAATATGATTTAACAATTCAGAAGCACAAAGGCTTTAATTCATAAAAGCTTGCTGACATGTGCTTAAATTTGAGCATACAATAAAAATTAAACATGAGAGACATTGTTTTCTTCAATAGGGAACCAATTATAAACCACAGAAATGAAGCAATTGATTACCATTTACTTCCTTTTCTTAGTGGAGTGAGATAAGATTATTGACCATATTTTATCAACAAACTGTATTTTTCATTCTTCATGATAAACACATAAGTATGTCTAAAATTACATTACTTGAAGTATTGCACATTCCATAAGTACTGACAATATTTGACAAAGGGAAAAGATCTCCATGCAAATCAAACACTTGATTTTTACAACCTGAATTTAACAATGGAGGAAAAATAGGCATCGCCAATAATGATTGCAAATCTTTAAACAATCAGTAAATTGGAAAACAACCAAGGATTTGAAAGTGCTGTGGCACCAGATTAGGTCAATGCCTTTTGTCCTTTGCTAATGATGTGTTTAGATAGCTCCCTCTTTACAAATAATTCACATGTCAACTCTTTCACAGTTAAAACACTGCACCTGTCTGGGAGAAGAAAGTGGCTTCAAAGCCTGCCTTCCCTCATTAATCAACATGTGAAAAAATGTTAGAGGTAAAGCTGGAATAATCATGGGTTAGTTGCAACTCCTGAACAAATTGAGAGGGGAAGAAAGGAAAATGAGGAACATTTGCAGAACATTCGCATTTGTCTTTGGTTTTCTATTATTTTCTTCTTCATCCTTATCATTTAACTGGAAATAAAGATCACTCTGGGTTTTTTGGCATTATTGTTACACATGACTTTATTTCTATTGTACTGGGAAAATAATCATTTAACTTCAACACAGCTGAAGAGTCAATGTCTCTCCTTTTTTTTTTCTCCCCTTTTTTTTTTTACATGTTTTTTTATTTATCAAGAAGCCATAGAAAAAAATGAAGAACGTGTTGCTGGTATAATGTCATTCTGGAAATGCATGATTCTTATTATATTCAAGGTGAAGCTAATTTCTCATTCTGAGACTAAATTTTAAACTCCTACCCCCCATAGTATATCCAAATCAAAGCAGAAATGTTATGTGCTATATCTCAGTTCAGCGTTACTTCTTTCTTTTTTTCCCAGGAAACTGTCAAAAATATTAGTCTTACTTAAGAATCCCAAGGTACTGGGGGTGGGGGGAAAGCCAATGAGTCATATAACAAAATGAAAGAGTGAAAGCATGAGAGCTATAAGCAGTCCGTAGGCTGCAGAATGAATCTCTTCTTATTTTTCCCGCCTTCTTTGTCTCTTTCTCATTGACCTAAGGATTCAAATACTGAACTACACTCCTCTAACAGAAGGCACTACTGGAAACTCAGTCCTTGGTGTATGTCCTCTTCCTTACTCAGCTCTCATCCAGTCTTAGATTTCACGACTGGCACTTAATCTATGACCTTTTTTCACTAGATGCTGCTGCTGACCAGTTGTTTATAACAAAGAAAATTGCCATCATGATGTAAAAACCTACAGACGCAAAAAGATATGGAAATTGATGTCTTGGATAAATTGAAAAATGTCTTCCCAGTCTGGCTAAAATGTGAAATGGAAACAACATGTCTTTACTCAGATAGGGAAGCTAAGTCACAATCTTTTGCACGGCAAGGTGTCCTATCTGAGAGTGGGTCAAAGTCTTCTACCTACCAAACCATCAGATGGTCATTAAGCTGGGTCTGTCAGAAAAACCCATGGCTGTGGGGCAGGAATATAGAAAGGGTGAGAATTGCTGGAGCAGAACTGGAATGTCCCCCTGCCTTTTGATGGATTTATTTTCACTCCCAATATGAATAGAGCCGTTAAGGAGAGAGCTAAAAGTGATATGTACCTCTTCTGTCACTTCTGACCATATGGTTTGTTCTGTCCCCTGCACCTTGCAGGAGGTGACAGCTTGGCAGACCTGGAGCCACAGGAGACTCAGGGTGAAGTGCAGCCTAAAGGAGGGGGGCTTTTCCGAGCTGTGGGATACTAAAACTAATGGCTTTGTAGGGATCCATGCATTCGCTTTTTGCAGTCCTGACACCTATTATATACATAACTTAACACATAGGCATTTTTTTGAGAAATAAATGAATATCTGTTTTAAGCCTGAGCAAACTTCAGCAGTTTAAGACATTATGAACAGATGACATCCCCACTTTTTTTTTTATTTATTTTATGAACTCCAGCCCTGAAATGCTCTGCCTCATCTCAGTGAGTAACCCTGCACGCACAGGAACAAACATGATCAATTGCGTGAGCACCACTAAACACAAAAGCAGTAGATATTTGACTCCTGACCTTATAATGGCCCCAAGCTACAGGGAAATGTACTCCCACTGGCAGCAAAATGACCTGGTGACAGGTCCTGTACCACAGGAGATCCTGTCCCTCCCCACAGGTTGCTCTGCCTGGAAGTCACTTTCTGAACTGTGACCCTAAGGGTGAAATGTCGGGGACATCCTGCTGGGCGAAACACTTCCCATCTAGTCTGGATTTTGCCCTTTTCCTTCCCTCAGGAAGCTGTAGTGCATGTCCGGGACACTGCATAACCATCTATTTGTGAAGTCAGGTTTAAAGACTTGCTGAGACATTACAGTTCCAGCCCTGGAACTAAAAGTCCGTAACCTAAGTTCCAGGTGCATGGAGTCATTTGCAAAGCATGGTATCGTCATCACAATAAGTTACACCACTAAGGCATGCACTAAAATAATGTACAGTGTTATTTGAGAAATCTGCTGCAGGAAGGGAGAGAGAGAGAGAGCAGAAAACGTAATTGTAATGGGAAAAGTTGTGGTAAGGCATGGGCTGAGCAAAGATCAAGCTACACATTAAATATGACCACGTTGTTTCTGTCACATATGGTATTTTTGTCAAAATGAAGTACTTTGAAAAGAAAGTCAATTACTCTGCTGATCTTTGGATTTTCTAGGAAGGCTTCCAATTAGGCTCCAATACTGATGGTAAGTCAAATTAGAAAACCTGAAAATCTCAATTTCTGGATCCCCAGATTAACAAGGGATTAACATTTTAACCTGAAAATACCCTTATTTTATCTAATAGAAGAAGTGATTGTTCAGCATATCTACAGACCCAGTCATTTATTTAGGCAAATAGATAAATTAGATAAAATTAGGAATCTAACTTTAGATACATGCATTTGAAAACATGACATTTGTAGTTTAATATCTATCTTTAAAAATAACCAATAAATCTTTTTTTCCTTCCTTTCTTCTAACATTTATATGTCCCAGTATGATGATTTGAGATGTGCAAGTTGAATTTGCTCAGAAGGAGTTTAAATTCTTAAGACCCTGGAACTAATCTGGGTCAAAATACTAGAAATTTGGTTACTATAAGAGTTTTGTGGCAGGAATCAAACAAAATTAATAGCTATATACTGTCTTTAAGTGATCTGATACCGTAATCCTCAATGTGTGCATATGCATTTATATAGACTGTTATCTTCAAAGATTGCAAAAAATATATATAAAAATAAACTACCATAACCACCCCAAGGAGCTGTGGAACATGTGCTCCAACTTTTATTTTATCAAAGCTAAATCACAGAAACTCTGCTACGGCTTTAGGGACAATATGTGGTAAGAATCTATTTGCCTACTGTTAGCATTCATAATGTAGAAAATCTGTCTGCAGATTTCTCCTTCAAATTTTCTTCTAAATTTGCCTCAAAGGTTAATCTAGCCTTTTAGCAAAGCTTTACTTTTCTCATACAAACAGATGTCAGATGGTTTACACAGAGCCAGCCCAGAAAACATTGCTGCTAGTGGAGGGCTGCTAATGTGCAAAGATGTATGCTGTGTGCCTGCTGGAGCTTCAAATGCCATCACACATATGCATGCATCCCCTTTCCCTCAACGTGCACATCCTTGGCATGTTGGGCTGTCCTGCAGTATGGGACATCACCAGTTACCTGGGTAACTGGCATTTGGCCCAGAACAACCAGCAGGGGCCAGGTCCCTGCCACAATGAACCTTTTGGAAATACAAAGCATGGCAAAAAATTAGATAGCCTTAATTTAGGCTATGCTGTATAGGTTAGCCTGCTCTAATTTTGTTCAGAAGTTGTTTGACCTGCAGTTTGTTCTAAAATCAGATAAGAAAGATAGCTTAAGCTTGGCTTCCTGACATTCAGAGGCCTATCTGAACCTGTGTTTTATGAGAAAATCAACTGATTTTTTTTTCCCTAAATAGACGCAGATAAAGTCAAAATCAGCCCTTCAAAAGTGGCTTTCAAATCTTGAAAGTGTGACTTCTTACGATACAGAAATATTACATTCTTCATAAGGAACTGGCTGATTTATGCAAAATTTGCAGCTCTTTTTGAGACACTCAGGCACATGTTCTAGTTGCAACACACTGTTTTAAAAATGATTGAGTCTCCTTAAAACTTGACATAACTTTCTGTTCAGAAAAAAAGAAAAAAAAAAGGGCAAAACACACCAAAAAATACCCACCCCAAAAAACCCTGCTAACTATCTGATTAAATTTACTTAAAATGAGTCTTAAACAGATGGTTAAAATTAGGCAAATACTTGTTTCCCCGATCAAATATTTAAGTACATTTACAAACTGCTGCCTTAGGGAAGTAGAGCACAGAGTCTTCTGTACAAAACAGTTAAAGGTAAATCAATTAAAGCACAAACAATGAATGCCCATAGGTCTTTAAAGGCTGATACACTTCTAGCTGAGTTTTCACTTCAACCACCTGTGGCTGAGAGCATGCTTGGCCAGCTGATCAGAAGATCACATTTTTTTTACCAAGTACGGACTGTAATGGAGGTTAGAGGTGGTATTTCAAACTAGTAATCTTTCTTTTGGTGTTTAGTGCATGTTGTGGGAAGCACTGTGTCTACAAATTAAAGAAGTTTTAACTCTCAGCGGAGCAAAGAATCTTTGCCAATCCAAAGCATGAGTGAGAGAAGGGAAGTAAAAAAAAAGCACTGCAGTGTCATAGTCAATCTACAGCCTTGAGGGTTTTTTATCTTATCTAGTTGGGAAATCAGAAGTGCCTTGTATCCCCTTACTCTGGCTTTCTGGGCCAAGACATAACTGGGGTTGCAACTTTGGGACTACTGCCATGAGTCACATCTGACCCAGAGGTGATGTTCTCATAGGCACCTGTCCCGTCCTGCATCTCCCCAGCCTTTAGAGAGAACCAGCACATTTTCTGCACTCAGAAAATCTCATAGGATGAATTACCATTGAGAGTGGAAGACTGGTTGGGTGTTTGATAGTTCCTGTCATTTAAACTAATTTTTGTCTCAGATGAACATTTAACAAAAAAGCATACCTAACACCTGGGACCAGCTCACTTGAAAGGGCAGTTCTTTTCCCTTCTCCTTCCCCGTTGCCATGGTTGCCATCACAGCAGGACTTGGCCTCACACACAAAATCACTCATGTAAGAGAAAGGCTATGAAAACTCCTGAGGTTTGAAACTTACTTCAACCCAGTCCAAATCAGCCCCAGCACATTGACCTTTTGGGCACATGATAGAGTTCCTTTGTCACTAGTTCAGAGAGGAATCAGCAGGAAATTGTGCAGGGGGTATGTGGGGACATGGAGGCTTCTCCAGGACTCCTCCACCAGTGATGACCCCAAACCTGCCTCCTGCAGGAATTAAGGGCCATCGCCAGTCTCACTACTTTCTACTCCACAAGCAAGGTACAATTCTTTAACCTGATATGTCTGCATCAGCGCAGAGTGGGATTTAAGAAAAATTCTCAATCTACACTAACAAGAAAAAAAGGAAATAAAAAAGCTTTTTACTGCGCAGACCATTCCTTCTCTGGGGAGAAATGGAGAGAAGCAGCAAGCCATACATGCAATTCTTAGCTACGTTGCTTAACATGATAATGGAAGGCTATCAGTCACTAAATGAAGCAGAGATTTTACTAAAAGAAAGGAGTTTAAACATACTTTTACCTACAGAAGCAGTTGTGTTCATTTCTGGACAAAAGGGCATTTTTTTGTCAGTACTTTGATATTTTTTACCACTATTTTAAGCCTAATTTCTCTTTTCTTCTTTTTTTTTTTTTTTCTTTTTAGCAGAATGAGCACATAAGTCAAAATAAATATCTGAATCTGCTTATGACACAGTACAAATGGCTTCTCTCTTCCCCACTGCATGCCCCAAATGGTGATACCAGAATGCTATGTGATACCTAAGGTGAAGCAAGGAAAAGTAAAACATTGACTAATCCCAATAACTCCTGCCTTTCAATGCTCAGCTGAATTCTCTATAGAGGATACTTGTCTTGATGACTATAACTTACCTCTTCTCGATGTTCTTCTCCAGAGCGCTGAATATACCACCTAATAGAGGCTTGCTGGGACTTAGGAATACATTCCAGAAACGTTGAATTAAATTCAATGCCAAAAATCACCTTTTCATCAGCAGTTTCATGACTAATGCCTGGAAAGCAAACATGGTACAGGAGATTAACCCTGACCTGGTATTTAAAGCAATGGGAAAATAGCCTGATTCAGAACAGATGCTATAAGAGCGAGTGAATTATAAAAAAAGCAAAAGGGAACTTAACTTTTAGCTTAAACTATAACTATAAGGATTTAGAGGCGGCTGCTAACCTTCCTTCAGTGCAACTGGTTTTTAAGGAGGTCAATAAAATCTGTATCACGAGCTTGCTCCATTTTCAAGTTGAGACTTTCACCTTTGAGGAATTTAAAATCTGACCCATATTTTTTCCTCTAAGTAACACAACTACTAAACCTGAGGCAAAGCTGCTAAAGGTAGATTGCATGGTCTGGTTTGTTCATCCCAAACACTTTAAAGGAGTCACAGGGCTACAGTAAACTGAAGTTTACCTTCCTTCAGTACAATTTGAGCCATGAGCAGATCTAGGGTCCTTTCTTGGGCTTCTGTAAACCTGACCCAGTAGTTTCTAATCTCTACATCTTCATTTCCTTTTCCAGTCTCTTATCTGTGTCTTATCTGTGTTACCCTTAGAGTGAAGCTGTTCCTTATGCTCTGCTAATAATAGAAAGGAAGGTGAAAGCAGTAGTGTCTCCTAAATCAAAAGTTAGCTCAATAATAAAATGAGCACAATTTTGGGTTGTTTTTTCAATATAATAAGTACCTATATGAGATCTGTAGAAATTCAAGCTCTCCACATTAAATGCTTTTCTTTTATTTCACTGTGCCACTGAGATTTCAGTAGAGCCAAACAACTTCATGCAGCCAATGTAGTCTCTGGGAGGGAATCTCACACAGTGGAGCACTGAATTTAAATGGGTTTTGGGGCCATAATGTTATTAATTATTGCAAATGGCATAAATAAGCCAAGAGCCTGGAGTGGCACAGGTCAGCTTCATGGTTTTATGGCACACAGGGGCCATCCCCAGCTGGATAAAATTTCTATCGGTGGTGCTACATCAGGGCAAAGGATTAATACCAGTTTCTGTGCTAAGTCGTTTTACATTTGTCAAGTGAAGCCAACTCTTCCAGTATCTCTTTATTCTTCCAGGAAAATGTGACATTGTCAGCCTTTATGCTAGGGTTTCTGTAACCTTGAGCTTTGCACAGTCTCAGATACTGTTTTTTGTAGAGCCATGGTAAGCAGCAGGTGGGGAAATTCTGGCCGTTTGGGAATGAACAGGAGTTTTGTCATTGACTTTAATGGAAAAGAGATTTTACCCTGACTTTTTAACTATGTCTTCAAGCACACACGTACAGTCAGAACCCTCTATATTGTGCAACAGACTAAAGTCTTTGATCCTGTGGCAAGCAGCTCTGATTTCTGCAGTGACTCACGCCGAGATCTGTGGCAGGCAACCAGCACCGCAGCGGCATGAAAATAACCAGAGATCAATGGAAAGCGGTGGCTCATCCCAAATCAAATGTTCAGCCCAGCAATACAATCAATACTGTTTTGACTGGGCTGTTCCTTTTAATAAGTGGCTAGAAGAGCCCCAGACAAACCCACGCTTGGTTTTGAATGCTTTTCATTTAGTTTACGCTGCCACAGAGATTGCCGCGCAACCGCAGGATTTCATACTGACAGTGCTCGCTGTAAGAGAAGCGCTGCAGTTGCCAAAAGGAGCAAGCCAGACCCTTTGGCATCTGAAAAGAGGGTGTGGGAAAAGGAGGGGGGAGCCGATGGGGAGGGGGGGGGTAGGCTCTTGTTAATAACAGGAGTATTTAAGTAGCTGTGGAGAGGGGAAGGGGCTGGTTTGGCAGCAAGGCTTTTGGGACTTGCGTCAAGTGCATGCGGCGGAAGGGGAGAAGATGATGTGTTCCCCATTCGCCCCTGCGGGTTTCCTCATGGGATTATCTCCCCTGTTTCTGGATGAACGGAGGCCCTGGTAGCTGCTTGTAGGGATGTGTGTGATGTTTTTGCGTCACAGGCACATTTTCCTCCCCTGGTTGCATGCTGGGGAGTGTCGCCTGTAAAAGGTGTGAGGGTACCTTCCCAGGCTGGCTGCCTCTTATTAGCCCCAGCTCCCCAAATTTAACTGCAGGAGGGGTAATGTATGTGAAGTGTGGGAAAGGCAACTGTTTTGACAGTGTTATTCTGTCAGGCTCAGCAGGGTTTTGCAGACAGCTGAAGACCCTAACAGCAAACTCTGTTATCAAAGCAACTAAAGAGCAAGAAAGGTGCAAAATACTCACTGTCTTCCACATCCCAGCACTGAGCAACTGGGTCTCCATATTTGACATCTTGCCTCCTGGCTCGCCTATGGGAAGAGCATGCAAACTTGTAACACTTCAGGCATAATTGCTGGAATTCAACAACAAAATACAGAGGAGCTCAGCAGATGTGGACTCGCATTGCTCCCACCCTACTGCTGACAATTACGGTCTTAACTAAAACCAGCCTCACCCTCAAAGCAGCATGTGGCCTAGAGAGATTTGTACAACTGACATCAAGAGAAGGGCCTGTGATTTGGGAAACCACTGGGAGGGGAAAAAGAAAAATCAAGAGAAAAAAATCTGCCTAGAATGAAAGCCTGCAATATAGTGACAGAAAGAGCATCTAAACCTGCTTTAGGACCACGGCACGTGTGTCTCCTGGTAGGGTGGACTGTCTTGGAAATAACTAAAAACATCCTTAATGTTGTATGTCATGGAAAAGATCTGAGGTTCAACAGGTGATATTCAAAATTGAGCTCAGGACCAGCCCAAGGTAACACTGACTAGTAAACCAATCATTAAAATGAAGAGAGAAAAGCATATGTTTGAGTTTGGTAAAAAACAATTGACAAATCTGATTATCTTTCATCTTTATGAACAGAGAAAACACTTGAGGTCTGAGACGATCTGTTACCTTCCACAACTATCTTGCCTGCTAATGTCTGGTGTGCTACTTAAACTCACTGTGACTTAGTGTAATTCCAGTGTAATAGCATTAAAAAAAACCAAATAAAATAGCAAACTCTTCCTCTGTGGATGGTTGCTATTATCTCCCAAGTGCTACAAAAGAAGTCACATTTTAATTTTTCAGTAAAAGAATTGGAGACCCAGGGCGGAACTGTTTCCTCCCTCACAGCCACACTGGAGATAACAGGAGTGGGATATCCTATGTGCAGAGCAACGTCTCAGCAAGAGAGCAGTTCCTGAGGCCAAGCTGTCCACTGTGGTAAAAGGTATAGACATGCTGGAAGCACAGGCTACTACACAGAAGGAAAATATTCCAGTAACTGATCTACTGGAGGATTCCCAAGGCCAGTCACCCATCCCTTGTTTTGGAGCCACAGACTTTTGGCCTTCCCACCAAACTGCACATCTGTTAAAAAGCATGGACCATCAATCTCTGTGTCCCAGCCCACCTCAGGCTTCAGCAAGCCTCACGTGTCACTAACTTTGCAGTGAGCCTGAACACTTACTTTTCTCCTTTCGTTTATACTTCTCTGAATTTGGTTTGCTTTGGCTTTGAGGGAAAACACATAAAGTTCTTTGACACCATGACACAATAACCTATGAGTCATTAACTTCAATGGTTTGTCTAATTGCTCAGGTTCCAGCCCTGCAACTGCTAAGGTAGCAAGTCTTGTTCCAGAGCCTGAGCTCAGGCTGCAGCCTCTGACCGTCACTGCAAGAATTACTGTCAGGAAGGCTTTGTCCAAAGGGGAATGAAGAGGCTGTGAAGGACCCTGGCTCAACGAGCGAACACAGAGCTCCAGCTAAATCAGCCAAAAACTCCAGGAGACACATCCAGCAACTGAGTTACTGCACTGTCAGAGCCTGCAGTGTGCTCTCACTCCACTTAGATTCATGCTGCTGTCCTAGCTGGTGAGTACAGAAAGTTCAGATGAAGCTTCTTTCACTGCGGAAAAACTGTACCAATGCAGTCAGATCACAGTACCTAAATCTCTGTCTCCCTCTCATGGCTAGACCACGAATACAATTGATGACAGTGACATGCTTTGAGTCAAGTTGTCCAAGTTATTTAAATCAGACAGGGGAAGCTTGTTCTTTCAGATCAGAGAATTAAATATATTTTATTATTGACCACTCTGGGATACTATGTTAAACTCTGCTTTATAAATATGATGGTGCCCTATGCAAAAGGCAGAAGCTTAAGAGAAGGTCTTGCACCTTGGGCAGAGTCAGCCACAACGTGGACCTCCATCTGAGCATCTCGTGCCTTAAAGCATTTAGCATAAAAATGGAAAGTGAGGGATTTATGATGTTAGCTGCAGTTGCTGAGTTACTGCCACACACATTGAAACAAAGCTATTGTCTTCACAGCTCTTTGAGCACAAAACGTGAAACATGGCCAGAATATGATCAAATATTAAGGTAAATGACATGCTAAGTAAAAAGGCAACATGTTCTGATTGGGAACTTTTAAAATTCTTGCAAACAGCAAGATCTTTTACAGCACATTGTATTCTTTTTTCTTACCTTTTAGAAGTGGGGGCATATCTGGAACAGGAGTTTCCATCCCAGGCACAGTATGGGTCTCTGGCAAGGCAACAATCTGCACAAGCCTTCCCATACGTGTGACATCTGTGCAGAGAGAGCTGAACCAATCCATCCCTGGAACCAATGTACAATTGTTGCTGCAAATCAGGCAAAGCGAATGAATTAGAAGCATTCTCCAAGTAGCCCATTTAAAAATTTCCCCTCTTCAGTGCCACGCTTGCAGACTTTCAACTTTGTCCCAGATTTTACAAAATAGGGTAGAATTCCTCCTTCACCATAAAAAGTTTTTCAGGGCTCAGTGTAAACTGGCCAGTCCCCATCAATCCCTGACAACACAGCAGAGAGGAAAGGGGACTGCAGTCCTGGCAAGACACCAGCACTCAACACCCTTACACCTTTGGATTTGTGCTGCAATAAAAAGTCAGAAGCAAACCATGGAAAGAATGGTTTAATAACACATTTGAAAACAAGTGGCTGGATAGCCATGACATTAAGAATCTGGAAACTAGGGATGACCTTGTGTGAATAAAACTTCATCTTCTGCTTCTGATTCTTAGGTAAGATGGGGATAATGTTACTCCCCTTTCCCCAGTGTGCAAGTAGATTGCCTGTTGAGACAAGGGTGGTCCAAGTGCTTGCTGTTGAGCCAGAGCTGGCTCATGCAACGGGTCCAGCTGGCTTGCCACCTTTTTTCAGGGGAGATGGGACACAGCTGTGCTGTGCGTGCCTGAACGGCAAAATACCTCCTCCCATGTGAGGGAGGCGTGTTGTGCCGGAGCTGCTCTGGCCACTTCTGTGGGGCAGGGAGGGATGGCTCTGGTGTCATGCTGCCTCCTGAACGTGCACGTAGCCATCATAGAGCTTGGAACTGCCATAAAACCCTTTCCCATCGGGAGATTCCCAACTGGGACTGGCTCCTGTGACTGCCAGAATTGGACCACCCAGACTTAGACTGCAATTTTAGAGGAGGGGGACTGGTTTTCAGTCTGTGTGCACACAAATTTTAGTACAGTGAGGCCCTGATCTCTCTTGACTACTAATAAAAATAACAACAATAATAGTAATAATAATTTATTACTAGATTGTAAAGACACAAGTATTTCTAGTGTCCGGAAAATGAATGTGCATTGACTTCATTCACAAATCCCACTACCATATGCCTAAAGATTTGTTTCCATGAATAATTACCAGCGTGGGTACACAAATTACTGTTTGTAAGCAAATGTGAATTAGGCAGGCAAACAAGTTCAAACATGTCTCCATCTTTCCAGATATATTTTAAGAGTCACCCGTGGAAAGCTTGGCCAGTAAGTAACAGGTGTCACCTGAAAATAAGAAGCTAAGTGTTCTGTGTACCACATATCCCGCAGTAATTAAATGAGCTTGTGATTACCTGCTTCTGAGAAATCTCCATGGTCGAGATAAATGAAGGATGCTGAAAAACCAATTAGTAAGGTGCATTAGTTTACACATTCCCTGTTCTTAATGAAAAAAAAAAAAAGAGCAGAATTTAACATAAAAAAGTATTTAATAAAATTACAGATCAATTTTCTTGGTGTAAATAAATGTTAAAAACAAAAAACCAAAAAACACTAAACTCAAACCTCCAAAAATACCTCCCATAAATTTTCCCTGCTGCTTATGAGGCAACTGACTTTAATTCTTAGAGTTTGCAATCTATCCCATCCTGACTGGCAATGAGCCTTCACATCAACTCAAGTTCTTATTAAGCACTATTTGAAAGGCTTAGGTGGCATTTAAGGGATACATAGGCAGATCCTCTGCACCAGGATGTATTTCACTGCTATGAGAGACAGTGAAATTTTTGCCAGTGACTGATGTAAGAACAGGACAAAGCTCAGAGTATTATCTGTTGCCTAATAGAAGATGATTAACCTAAGCCCATTGTTTAATGTTAATGCAGTTCAAGGAAATAAGGGATGTTTTTTCAGCCCTTCATCCCCTTCAATTTTCTTGATTCAAAAACATAGAGGTAACAGTTATAAATGTTACCAATAAAAACATGAAGGAATGCCTGCTGAGCAGGAAAAAAAATAACTTTTTTTTTTTTGTTGTTTTAAATATGATATGGTACATTTGCCCTTGACGTTATGGTTTAAGAATGCAGCAAATTGGTGCACATACTGAAACTGCTGATTACTTGGCAAGCCACTAAGTAATCTTGAAATTTTCAAAGTGATGTTTGTAATTGGTGACCAATACAGTGGAAGAAGATACAGAGATCCTTTAAATCAAATTTTCATCAAAATATCAAAAGGCATATGGAGAAATACAGTCTTTGAAATAATTATTAAAAATCCTTTCCTTACACTTGGAGAACACTGCCTCTAAGTTACAAATTTATTTATTTAATATGGGCAGAAATTCTGGCTAAGACCTTGTACAGCACATAGGAGACAGGATGTGTGAGAAAGTAATCAAAATGCCACAAATGCAGATAAAATGCGATGAAAAAGCAAGGTGAAAACTGAAGAACTACACAGAATGAGAAAAAAATCAAATTAAGAATGCAAAGAATGAAGAAGGAACTACTAAATGAAAATCAGTGGGGAAGATCTCAATTGACACAGGTCTCAATTTCCTACTGTAACGATATGTTGACGTCAACTCCCTCACCAGGACTGAGGTTAATCAGAAATTGTGCCTGTGCAACAGAAAGGAGGTTTGGGCTTTTTTACAAGCTCTATTTATGAAGAAGTCATTGGTGTTAGCAGGATTCTGGTTACTTTTCTTGTTTAACACTCAGACAGAATAACCAAAGCAAAATGGTCAAAAAGGTTGAGTCAGCCTTCACCAATAAAAGTAAAACACATTGATAATCAAAACTAACTGTGTTTTATTTTCTTTATGTTTTCAGTTCTGAAAGTTGTTAAAGAATTCTCTGTATCTGTCGAATTTTGTTTGTCTGTTTTTAAAAAAATTATAATTGTACTAAGAATAGTCCCAAAGCCAAGACAATAGAAAAATTGGCATTAAAACCTAAAATACTATTAATAAAAAAATTGAGGCCCACAATGAGATTTCAAACTAGAACACGGCAGCTTAAATAAGACTTTCTACAAGTTTGAAAAATCATGGTCTGTTTGGTTCTGGACTTTTTTCAATTGACTTTTACTCAAAGAATACCAAGGCATTTAAATATTTACATAGTGTCCCTCTGGAAACTTGAACTAGTTCCAGTAAACAAACAACCAGACTGACAAAGCCAGTTTGGGCCTTATAGTCCCCTGAATAATATTTAATTGATGTTGTTGCTGTTAATGCTTACCTTGAATATCTGCAGCTCTTCCAGGACCACCTCCTCCTTAGTCCACTTCTCCTTTGTGATACTCACAACTTTCAAGACTGTACCTATGTCTGAAACAAACATTCATCATGTAAAACCCAAAGTTATGTTTCAGTATGTATGTGCCACTCCATTTCTTACTTCATCACAACTTGATCTCAGATTCTTTTCATTTTTAAACAGCTGATTCTGTAACCGATGTTAAAAAGATAAACTAAAAACTTAGACCTGAAGATAAAGCTAATGCATCAAAGATGTAGCCTTCAATCAAAATCCATCCCTATCTGCATCTATTGCTGCCTAGATAGCTCTATACAATACATTTATGGTTGTACTGTATGGCTGAGCCAACACAACTGTAGGCTGCTCCTGGCAGAGATTGTCTAACTCTCCTCTACACCAATGCAAATGCACAAACACAGACAAGCACGTGAATTGGGGTCCATCTGGCCTCAAAGAGATTCAGCTTAGGGAACTAAATTGGCAGAAAATTATTTCCTCTTTGTTACAGAATTAATTTTCATCCACTATAGTGCCTTAAACAGAAGTGGGTTTCATTTTAATGTGGGGAGTTAAGTAATGCACTTTTTAAATTTACCTTTTCATTTTTAGGGACATTTTTGAACAAAATCTCCATTCAATATCAAAGTCTTGACTTGATCATTACAGAAATTACTTCTTTGGATTTATCTGGGTTTTTTTTTAAAGTTAAATCTATCAATCAATTTTAACCTGAACTCCTACTTGGTGAAAAATATAGTTGCTCATTTCATCTCAGACCATTACGCAGTGGTGAATCTTGAATGGTCTTAAAAAGAACCCTTAAAAACTGCTCAGGGGAAGTGGATGGGCTGCGGGGCTGTGCAGTGTGGAAATTACATGGTGCAGCTTAGTCCTAAGCACTATGCATAGTATTGAAATGATGAAAAATAATACATTATAATGGAAAGAATGAGATTTTCATTCTTGTTTTCCTAAACTACTGAAGATCGCATTACCAATCAAAGCTAAAAGTATTACAGTTTGCCTTATGTATTAGAGCTTGTGTACAAGTTGGTTGCATATATTCAAACATATAACAAGCTTCTGATCTTCTGCTACTCAAAATCTTCTGGGTTATTTGGTATATCTGTATTCAGTCTCTCTATATAATATTTGAAATTTCATCTTTGAGTTTATTTTTTCCATAGGAGGAGTTTAGAGGATAAAATAGAACAAAAACATGTGCTTCTAGAAAACAAAACTCACTTTTAAGGGAAGTATTGCAGATAAATACTTATCTGTGTATTATGGAGTGCCACCTAGTGACTGCATGGTACATACTGGCCTTGACATCTCCCAAACAAAGCACTTACTTGGAAAGAATTAGTATTGGTGTAGGGTAGTAACTTATTGGAATATTGGAGTTGCTGGTCTTTCAAAAGAATTTCATTCCTATGAAAAATTTTATAGTGGAGGGTAGAAAACACTTTAAAGCAATGTCGATACCCACTAAGAGAATATTGTGTACATTTTAACTAGCGGACTCATCTTCTCAGACAGCTAAGTTTTAAATTACTTTTTCTCACTATTATCAGAAGAAAAGTAATATTTAGTGAGTACTCACATATTCTAGGCACCTTACAGCTTGGGAACGTGCTTCCTTTCCTTCTCTGTTGACTATGTTAAAGATTGCATTGAGAAAGCAAGAAGTTTTTTCCATCATCATGGCTAAAGCTCATTCCCAGCCTTCTCAGGCAGCAGGGGAGCAAACAGCACTTTAATCTTCTTTTTTATGAAACTGTGCTCTCTGACACCACTGTACTTGACTTGTGGGGATCATAGAAGGACTCTCACACCATCATTTTTTTGGAAGACAAGAGTTGTGAGAGGGATTAAACTGAGATACATAAGTGGTCCAAGAGAGACTCTGTCTCTGGACTTACATGTGTGATAATGCAGCTGGGAAGCTCCTGAAGGCTGAGACAAACCATCCTTATTAAGAGGCAACGCTCTGTGACAATTCACTCCTTTTCCCAAATCACTTCAGAATATCCATATCTATCAAGCTCTGTCATACTCTGTATGATACCAAATTTGCTTATAGGCCAGATAAAATGCTGTGCAACCCAACAGCACTGGGGTAGCATTCCAAGAGAAATCTAATTTTCCCTGCAGCTCATGGGAGTAGCTCATCCACTGCCCTCAGAGAAACCTTTTCACCTCCATGTACCTTAGTTTCACCTGCTTTGAGATGGCGATAATGGCCATGACCTTTTTATTTAAGCCTTCAGATCTACCAGTGCTTTATAAGACCTATCACTGGTGAGAAAATGTCAAACTGTGGATTAAGGTCAAGAAATTCCAGTGGAGTAAGATGGTAGATTATTACTTCAGAAAAGTTATGAATAGGTATGTTAATATTTCTTAGCATAGCATGCTGCTGGGTTTCATCCAGTAATTCCGAATTTAATTACTATGGTAAAACTAGACTTTTTCCTTAAGGCATATAAGTATCATAAAAATGTAAATAGATACATAATTATCCATAGAAAAATCTGGAAAGCATGCTTCTTCCCAGACAGAGTAGTTTAACACCTCTCTGTTCAATCCTGGTCCTCTTGGAGCCATTCATGTTGTAAGTAACATCTTTAAAAGTATTTAAGTGGAATTGTTGTTCAATTTTAAATCTTTCTTAGGTGGTCAATGTCAGATGAGATTTAATGTCGAAGCACCATGTCACTACTCACAACAGGAAGCACTCCTTGAAGTTATTAAGGTTAATTATTTTTTCTTTTAATTGACTATGGATGTGCTGCCAGCCAGAATTTGAGCCAGATTGCCATGTGATGTCAGGACAAGTACTGAATGGTACTCAGAGGTTAAGAAAGTCCAGGTACTCTGACCCTTAACTGGTTTATCACCTGTGGACAGGTGGCATTATAATCCCAATAGTAGCAATCACTTGAGCTGACAAATTAATCTTCGCATTTGCATGAAGACCTGCACAGAATCAGGACCATCTAAATGCTTCCCAAAGTTGCATGTGCAGTTAAAAGATGTTAATCAACAGGTTTATTCAGGACCTGTTGGGAGTAAAAGTGTTCTTAAAGAATGTGTTTTGTGCAAAATGATAGCGGAAGTCCTTTCTCCTACCTGTTCCTAGGAAAATAACATCATATTGCCCATCCTCTGCCATGACGTGATCCACCACAATCTGAGTCAGACGATAGTCCACATTGATTCGAGTGAATACGGGTCCTCCCGTCACTGGGTAAACGGATTTGTACATCAGTGGGTGGCGTTTAATAAAGCTAATGACTTCATCGGGAAAGTCTCTGGTAGACTTTATGAGTGGATCATAGGTTTTGCTTGGACACTGAATGAAAGGGAGAGAACAAGAAGATGAAAGGAATATTAGGAAAGAAGCATAATTAATCTGCAGGTTACTTGGTGTGGCAGGAAAGGTGTCTGGTCCAGATCAGCTGTTTCAGTTTGCAAAGCACACTTGCCAGTGGTTGGTAATTTGATTTACATTTGAAAAACTCGGCATTGATTTGAAAGTGTGGGAGCACACTGGTGGTGTGTCCTCCTCTGGTTCTTCAAAGGGTTGTTTTCTCCCTCATTACTCCACTCATTCCTCTTCTCTTTTAATTTTAACCTCTCCATAAAAGCTTTTCCCCTTCATTTTTCTTTGTCCTGCTCACATCTATTCTCCTTTATCTTTCAAAACCACCCCAAACTTGTTAGTTTGTTCATCTCTCATTAGTAGTACTACACAGAATTATAAATCCTCCATTCCTGTTAGTTATATGCCCACACCCGCAACTACCTATATATATATAGCAAGCTTTGAAGAAAAATTCTTATAAGCTTTTCTTTTTTTTTCTCTGTCAGAGATTTTGATAATCTAAATTAAAACTTAGAGAGAGTGTGAACTTTCTTAGCTTCTCTAAGATACTCAGGAAAAGAAGACAGCATTAAAAACCCAGCAAAATTTAGCCATAAACAATCTATAATATAGAAAAAAAAAAATCTAATTTTTCTTTAAATAGTGAAAAACTACTTGTATGTAATACCATAATGTCAGCAGTGTAAGCCACTTTGGAAATTTGGTCTTATGAATAAGTCACAAATTCAATCCATATTCAAGTTGAAATCAAGTTTTCTGTGAGAAAACATGTGAAGAAATCAGGTTGTTCAGTGATTTTTTCTCATCCCAAAGCAGCACTTCATCACTATTACTTCATTTTTTGAAAGTGCTGCTTTAAAACCTGAGAAATTTTCATGATGGGCTCAAGTACATCTGCAACGAATTTCACCTACTTGTTCCCAGCCCCACTTATGGGCGTCTTATAATGTTAGATATTTTACAAAGAAAATTAAGCCTGGAGTGAGGGAGACATGTCATGCTGTCTAGCTCTCATTTCAAAGCACAGGTACCAACATGCAGTTACATTTGCTTCACGCTGAACAAACTAGTGGAGGTCTCTGTAATAGATGTCCAACAGCAAGTCTAGAGTGCCCTCTGGTGGCTACCAAGCGGTAACCGCAAGTGTTGAAAGCGCAGGATCTTCTCACAGATCCAAGTTTTTCTGCTTTTAGTATTTCTGCTCCTCTTAGGGAGGCTGAGTTTCTGCCCTGTTGATGTAGTGAACCAGAACTGGGCAAGTTCCTCACCAGCATTCCCTGATGTTAGACTAAAAGTTTGATTTCTCTTGACAGCTTCACTCAGAGCTACTGGGGCAGAATAACCATGTTCATTTTTCCAGACTGAAACACCCAATTCTGCCTTTTTGCTGTATACAGCCTGCAATTAGAGGCCATAACTTTTCAGTAGACTGCATCTCCTGTGTCTTCTGTTTATTTTTATCTGAATAAAGGCAGATTCTCCAGGCACCAGACGGTCCCTGTAGCTCTGTATTTCTCAGAAGTGATTTTCTGTACTCATCTGAATAGCTGAAACTCCTGCCCAGGCCCATGGCTTGGCTGTTGCAGCATCCTTTTCTCTGGCTTTGAACTGCAGTGTCTCATGCTCTTCTGGTCCAGACCACTGCTACAGCAATCACTCCATCAGACACTTCTCCAGTGTCACTCGTTCACTGCTGGGGTTGACTCCCACCTCTATTCGACCCATACTGACAAACTAATCAATTCAGCTCTCTCTGGCTTACACAAAGTTAAGTTGGCTCTCACAGATCTTGCTTGAAGACCACCTGGAAACCTTTGCTTTTCGGGGTGAGCCCAGGAACACACTTGCAAGGTCAGTCATGTCAGTGAACCATCATCTCTCAGGGCCACCTGTCTCTGCTTTCCTTCCCATGGCTGTTTTATCTCCTTTCCATCCCTTGTTTTACATTTAGTCTCTAATCTGAGTTTGAGCAAACTTCCCTTTTGAATCTGGAGGAATCTAAATTTGTTACTGGGCACTATAAATCCTGGATAATAGTAAGACTAACTGGAAACATTATTTCAGTTGGTGACATATTAACTTTTACATATTAACTGTTGATTGCTTCTTTGTTAACATTATTTCCAAGTAAGTAATCCCTGTGTTTTCTGCCAGGTGGAGCCATAACCCAGTCTGTGAAGAAATGTGATTAAATAATGCCTTTGTAGTCTGCCAGGAAAAAGTTAAGATTTGATGTGAAGTTGCTCTACAATCCTCCTTCATGGCTAATTTTGACAGAGAAGACTTTAGTTCACATTCCCAAATCTCCAGCTTAACACGTTCAATTTATGGTGCCAGTTAAGGTCTTGCAGCTTGGATTTGTTCCATGATGTAAGGTTTGGCATTATCCAAAACATGCATTAGGAACAACACACACAGCACCAAGAGCTGAGGATGTTCCTCCTCCATTGACGGCAAACTCACAGAAGCCACAACTTCATCCATTAGCAGCAAATCCTTCCCCACAGGCTCAGGACCAGCCTGGACCCTTTTCTCCCTTGGATTTCCACTGCTCCTTTTCTGCCTGGGCTGAGGGACGCATGCAGCTAAAAAGGGAATGTAGCCTCCTCCCAGCAGGTACAGGTGTTGAGTACCCATGCCTAAGGATGAATTCTCCAGGCAGTAATTACAGCTAATAAAATGCAGAATTATCTCATCATATACAGTTCTATATGAATATGCACCTGTATACATACCCTAAATTCAAAGACAATAGCAACCAATTAAACAACAATTTCTGACTGAGGATAATATTCTTCGAAGTATCAGAGGTTACCTGTCTATTGAGAAACAAAACAGGCCAGTGAAGCACAGACCAGCTGATGTTCTACATCCACATCTATGGCCACATCTGAAATGCCTGTTGAGGGCAGTCCCTCATCTACCTTAGGCCTCAAACACTGTCACAGCATTGTCTGGGAGGTTATCAGCTGGAGCATGCATAAGCTATGGCAAAGCCTGCACTAGCATTAAACAGTGACTGTGGGTCTGCATTTGAACCTGATTTCTGCTTTTCTTTGGTAGAAATGTAGCCTCAGTGATTTATTTTCAGTCCTTGCTTGGACTGATTTTTATGGCTATTTAGAGACCTAACAGATTTTGTGTAAGTGCCACTTGCTTAGCATTGTTTCAATCCATAAGAGTTAAGCCTCTGCATCCTTATCTTCATAAACGCTCTGAAATTATATGCTGAAAATAGGGTTTAGGCTCCTGAATCACCTAAGAGATTTTGAAAATGTCTCCTGTACATAGTAAACCTGTGCCAATTTACATTAGGATATATTTCATCTCATATTCAATCATTTTGTTTCAATATACAATTTTAATGTACGGCTGTGAAAGTACTGATAAGAAAACAAAGATAGGTTTGTACTATTATCCAGTGATAACTGCTCAAAAGACATCCTTGAAAATACTTTAATACAAGTGAAAAAGAAGATGAAAGTACTACTGAAAAAACAGTTAAATTGGAAGCATATATTGCAGTGCGTTATCCCTAGGGGGTTTATGCCAGCATTTCTGTAAGAATGTCACCCTCTGACTTGCTGAGTGTGATCTCCCATGTTCTATTTTCTGTTGTGTTTTCAAAAATTAAAGTCTTTGCAAGGTTACAACTTGAGGTTGGCTTAGTCAGCTCAAGTTTTGAAGATAATATCAGTTGAATAATTTCACTAAGAAATTCATACTTTTGAATTATATAGCAAAAGAGACTACAGAAGGGGTGTGACAAAAAAAAAGGAAATGACATTTTAGATTTTAGACCTTGCGGTAAAAAAATAGTGAAACATAATACAGGAGAATAGATTCAGACAGTACAATAACTACACAGAAACCAAATCACATGCACACTTTCTTCAGGAATGAACATTTCTCCTTAGCTTTAGAACAACAAAGGTCTGAGTCTTCGTCACCTATACTAAAATCAGACCTCAAAAACCCTACTGATTTTAAAAGCATGTTTATCTTTGCAGGGACTGTTTGTAGGAATCAATAAGACAGAAATACGTGTGCTTTAATTGCTTTTGGATCAAAATTTGGATCAATTTACTCTATATAGGATGAGAAATAAACTCACTTCTTCATGACGCCAACCTTGCAATAATTCTTTTCCCTCTCACTGAGTTTTAGAGGTTGACTCTTCTGCATTTTCTGTGGTTCTTTTTCTCACTCACTACTCTGAGTGACAGTCTGCATCTCTGGAAATTTGCTGATTGCTTACCTATTCACAGCTCAATCCCAGAAGTTCATTTCTATGTGAAAAAGGGAAATAGCCCTATGCATCTTAAAGATGTCCAAGATGTTTGCCAAAAACTCATCAATGGAGGAAGATGAGAGCAATGACATCACTTACTAAAAACAACTAGGATATAATGTCTACCAATATGGAACTATAAAGTTGTTACAGTAATCCCAAAGGCCCAAACCCTACCATGCATGATACAGGGAAATCTCTGCCAGCTTGCACAGCTAATTTACTAGAAACAAGGAGGAAGGACCTGATCCAAAGATCCGTTTGAGTCAACAAGCTTTTCAGTGGGCTTTGGATCCCATCCTAAGACAGCATGACCACCAGGAACCGCTGGGCAGGTGTGACCCTGTTATGCTTGGCCAAGGGAGTTATTTCCAGAGGCATCACTCACTGTGGCATGATGGATGGAACAGGGGAATGAAAAATTCATTTTGGCCACCCTTTGGCAAAGTCCTCAGGCAGCTGTTTAAAGCTGTGTCCACCCAGTGTTGCAGAACAATTCCTGTAGGCTTGTGCTTCCTTTCATAGCAATCAATAGGATGTATGATGATAAAAGTGGGTGAGTGAAGCAGCCTTTCACCTCTGAAAATGTGAGTTCACATCCTGTTGCATGTCCCATGATAAGGGCATCAGTGTTCTCTGCCCAGTTCATAGAGGACATTTATTCACGTCATCAGCACCAGATGCTGTCTCAGATACTTGACATCTCCCACTGGAGACAATGAAAGATTTGCATTTATATCAAATGTCACCACCGGAGTAGGTTGGATTACTCCCACCTACTGTTTCATGTGGACTACAAGATAATCCAGCTCCATAAAAGTTCTTGCAACACCATCATTGTGCTATGCCATCATCTTCTGCTTATGCAACAGGGTGGAATTCATTTCACCTGACCTAGACTCGATTCTTATCTTTGCTATGTGTGAACTGAGGAGAGGAGGTGCTCGTCTCTTTCTTTCTGATGGAGAAGTCTAAACAACTAGCTCAGATTTGATGCTTTACTTCTAGGCAGCTGACATCAAGAAAAATTAATCATATTAAATTAGTACTGCTAGATAAGAATCCTGCAAGAAACTTATTCTTTATATAATTTATTCTTCTGATGTTGCTTAGGCCTTCACTGTCATGAATGATAACTCAATACAAATATATATGTTAAGAAATGAAAAGTAAAAAAAAAAAAAAAGGAAAAAACAGAACAGAAACAAAGTTAGAAGTGCTAATAGCATCTCTATTCAACTGCTGTATAAACTCTGTGGCACAAAACTTTTAAAGAATCAATTCAATTGTTACTTAGAGTTCTTCCAGTGCCTTCTGTGTGAGCTCAGTTTGACAATAATCAGCCTGGACAAAGTCCTAGAATCCCAGATGATCTGTAAAGATGCCTTTTTATTCCTCCACCTTTAATTTGTATCCAAATGTAATCAGGAGGTGGAAAATTGGGGCTAATATCTCTAAAATAAAAACAAATACACACTAACTTAGTGTGCGTATGTAAAGTTTTCTGTTTTTTTCACTTGTCATTAAATTTGCAGTTTAGCAGAATTCTGGATGTGTAGATATCACACAGTACTGAGACATACGGTGTGACTGTGTTAACATTATCTGGGAACCCTGGCCAAGATTTTCAAAAGCTGGTGCAAAAGTTAGGCTCCTAAATAAACCTCCAATTTGCCAAATGTTTAGTGCTTCACACCATCCAGTGAAGTCAGTAATGGCTGCTGGATCTTACACCCATTGAAATTGTGACAATTTTTTGGGAATCTAGCTATAAGGTATGTAAAACCATATACTTTTAATTTAATGATGCATCGTAAGTTCAGCAGTATTGTTGTCTCCTGACAATTTTAAAACAGAATGCCATTCCCTGTGAGCTTGAAAAGGTTTTCTATTTCCAGTGTGTTGAAAATCCCAATTTAAAAGTGACTTGTCACAATGAGCCTTAGACCCACTTAACAATGAGACTCAAACACACATAGTGTAGATACACAACAGGGACTTGATAATACTGAGTGCAGCAGGCATCTGCTTGGTGGATTTTGCAATGTCTAGGCCGGGAAATTTTATACATTTCACAAGGAGAACTAAGCACCACCCCAGCAAGTCACTGTCTTGGGAGCATCTCAAGTAGTCAGTGTGAAACATTAAGGACTGAAATATTTCTTAAATATCTCCCATATCAGGGAATTAGATGTCTTATTCTGGGCTTCCCTCTTAGGGGAGGTGCTCCTCCTTTCCAGGCACATGGACCAGAGCCATCCTCGGAGCTCCTCACACCTTCCTACTGAAGGTGTTTCACTCTTCATGGGGTAATTAGTAGTAAGAATGTTGCACAGATTTTAACCAGGGAGGGAGAAGATCTGTTTTCCTCTGAAAAGTTCTCTGTTTTATGTTAAATGGAACTGGAGCACAAGACCCTCAGAGGGAATGAATTAACCATGGGTCCTTTTCTCCCAAGCTCTCAGTGAACAAAAAACTTAACCAGCAAGGAGATATGGCCTTGTAGTCAGCATTCTCCTACAATGTAAACAAGTTCCCCGATCACTGATGCCTCAAACAAAAAGCAGAGAAACAGAAGAACTACCTTCAAATAGCTATTTCTGTGTTAAATGTGGACCTACCACACATCCGACACATTTAACTTTATTTGTAGAGTTTATAGTCAAACACAAAGTCTGAATCCTGAGGGGTTAAGATGTAACACGGAGAACTGATGTGAGTTTCCAAGATGTCCACAAGTACAAATGGGGTACTTATGGTTTATGATCTTCTGTGGATTAGATGACATCTGAGAGATGACTCTCAGGGCCTAGGCAGTTATCTGTCATTGAAGATTCAACCATAAGCTATTCTGAAGATAAAACTTGGGTTCCTGAGTGGCCTAACTACCATGTGGCTTCTTTTCTGCAGTCTGATCAGAGTTGCACAATACATTTTGCATTTGGACATGCCAGCAAAAAGCCTTAGTGCTTCTCTACAGGATGGATTGGTTGTGCCAGAAGGACTGGGCACTCAGCAGGGAGCCTTTCATGCTAAACTTGCAGCTACTCAGAGTAAGACTGGAAGACAGTAGGAGACAGGGGAATGAGTTAAGTTCTGCAGGAGACAAGCAAAGAGCACAAATTTTAAATGAAATCAACCTCAATCCACCCCTACCACAAAAAGCACGAACAAAACAAACAAATCCCTACAAATAAATTGAGGTCCCTGCTATTTTTAAGGTAGAGTTTGCATGCCACTGGATGAGTGAGATTTGTTCTACACTGTTCCAGTGTTTGTCTTGAGCACTTTGTATTTCTTTTCCATTTAACACACCTGTGTTGTCAATATAAAAGACTGACATAAGAGACCATTAATCTGAGGCTAACTGGGTTGAGACAAGGTGGGTGAGTGGACTTGACTTTGCAGGTGACACTTTGCAATTCTCTGCCAACCTCTGCCAGTGGGAAAGTTGTGTTCGCAGAGTTTCAAGAGAAATTGAAAGGTGATTCATGTTGGAGAAAACAGGTTGGTAAGTAAGAGGAGGCGGAGGAGGCTTTCTCAGGAAAATAAACCCATAAAGTGAAACATTTCACTTAATTAAGCAGCCCCATTTACAGTGTGGAGATCAAAGGAGAGAGGAACTGGAGAAGCAAAGAATGCAGTCTATCCTATAAAAGATCAGGTGGAAGAGGAAGATAAGTCTAAAAATAACAAGGGAAACCTGTGCAACCCTCAATGTTTTATGAACATGCTTATTAAAGCAGCAAAACGAACCAGACAGGAGGACAGGGGGAGGCTTTTTGGCAGGCAGTATTTCTCTGTGGCTCAGCCAAGTCCCAATGGGATGGACACCACATCTCAATCAGCCTGTGCACTGGATTAGCAGAAGAAATAAAGGACAGGGTTTCACTGAAAAAAGGGTGAAAAAGCAATATAGAGAGAAAAAGATGAAAAAGATCACAGGAGAATCTGATGGCTTGAAAGGGAACTTGTTTTAAAAAAACACACAAAGAATTCAAGAGCTCAGGGCCGTATTCAGATCTGGAGTGGGAAAGAGCTGAGTCATAAAACTTTTCAAATGGACAAAAGTAATGTGCTGGGCTGCTGCTTCTTGCAGCTAAGAAGTGAATTAGACTGCCAGAACCTTACTTTGCTGATCCAGAGCTTTGTTTTGAACCTTTAGCAAATCAGTTAGCAAAAAATCCAGATCGACCAAAAATATTTGGTGTTGCCTTCTAGAGAGTTTAGAGTCGTAGGTACTGCAGCAGATCAGACTAAGTGTTAATCTGCATCTTTAAACACTGACATTCCTCTAAAAATCTGACCTCAATGACATTTACTCACCACCAGTGAAATAAAGCTGACTTCTTTGTATCCCATCAGAATATCCAAATGGGCACTGTGAATTGCTCTGGTACTGCAATGTTGATAGCTAAATAAATAGGCTAGAAATGGGTTTTCATCCAAATTCACTGAAAATCTTGTTCAAATGCCTTCTGTGATTGCTGAGAAGACATTATGAAAACTCTGTTTCAGAATTCAGAACACATTTTAAAGAAAGTCCTTGATGATTTCTTATCAATGGATAATTTCCTGGGTAAAACCCTAAGAGACTGCAAGAAAAGTGGACTTGTTATCTGGGGACAGCTGCAGATATACAGGCCCAATTTGTAAAGAGCTAAAGAAGTCAGAGCAAAAGCTCCCTTGGCTTTCAAACAACCCTTCATGGCGGGGCTGCCCGCTGGATGCTTTTTTTGTCTCTTTTTCTTTTTAGTATCTAAATTGAAATAGATTCGAAGCCTTGTGTTTGTTTAATTCCCATTATTTATACTTGCTCTTTAATATCATTGGGAGAAGTTAAGAGTAAAAGAGCTGTATATTTTGCAGAATCAGTGATGTGGACCCTGTTGGAGATCCCCAGCATCCTTGTTCAGGGGTCTCCCAAGGACAGCAGAGGGCAGGCAGAGCCCACTACAACGCTGGGACCCCAGGCAGGCAGGGGCTCCTGCTGCCTGCAAACCGCCCAGCATTGCGAAGGCATGATATCATGGTCATGTTGGGAGTTTATCTCTGACACAAATTGCCACAGGAAACATTTTGTCAAAATTTCGATATCAAAGTGGTCACAGCCTCTATAGTGAACAGCTTTATTTACTTAGGAGATAAAGGCGGCTGAGCAGAAAGTTAAATTAGGGTAAGCAGTCTCCTGCTTCTGTATAAATGCTGAAAGGAAGTCAATGCTTCTCTCAAAGACAAACATCAAAGGAAGTGCATTTCCTAGTATAGCCATTTTTAGATTTTCCCAGTAACTTAAAATATAAGAAGTATAAAATCCGGGCAGTGCTGGCTATTCTAACTGTAGGCTTAGGTTGAGCTTAAATTTCAAAAATCTTCTAGTAACTTAAAAAAAGGGTAGATTATCTCTGTTGATTTTGTTCTGACCGTTCCTGAACTACCCCATAGCTGTCAAGAAATGATGAAATTAATCTTCAAGGAAGAGCATTTCAGCATTTGCACTTCAGTGTTTTGCAGGCGTGTAGCATGCTGTTTCTTTTCCTTGCCTTTAAGCACTGTGTTGCTTTTTTAGATCCCAGCCTAAATCTGTTTCTATCCAGAGGTTTGGCACAGCTCATTATAAGATAAGGGCATGGCATGAATCTACTTATTTCAATACTCTATATTAAATTGAGCCTGAAGTATGTTGAAGTCTGAGAGTAGTCCAGCTCACTAAGACAAAAGATAAATAACTATGCAGTAATACTTTTACCTTATCTACATAGCAAAAATTACAGATATCTTTCTTCCGAGAGGTTTCTTCAGTAAAATCCACTTCCCTTTTCAGTCCTTTGTCAGACAAACTCCTACAGATATCCACTTTGATATAAAGGTCCTCAAGATTTTTGAGACCATTTTCTCACAACTGTTATCAGGTGCTTAAAGGAAGCAGTTGGAGAGGTAAGGGCCGGCTTACGGAAAATATCCGTTTAGCTTTAAACTGTACAACTTTTAAAAAACTTGCAAGCATGGATATTTAAATCAGTGATAAAGATCAGCATTGACATGCTTCGGCATGACATGTTTCCTTCCTTGTGAATCCCAGCTCAACCATGTGATGGCTAATACACTCAAAAATGCAATGAGCTTATGACCCGTCTATCTCTGCAGAGTGTTCATCCTTATGGGGCTCTCTGAGTTTTTTAAGAGAGTTATTTTAATCTCTTTAGATGCCATGGGACCAGCTATTGTTCTCACTGGCACCATTTTTGTACTTAAAACTAAACGCATCTGCACTTCTTAACCAGTAATGGAGTTGCACATGTTTAAAAAAAAAAAAAAAGTAATCTTCTTTTCTGGGGGCACCATATATTCTGAGTGAGAGAGAGATGCGTAAGCCTACAGTGCCTAAAATGTCTAAATTAGGAGCGCATTTGTTGCAGCAGCACAGATCCTAGGCAGGCCAAATCAATCTCTGGAGCTGCCTTGGTCTTTGTAGAGAGAGCTGCCCTCTGCAACTTGTCTGCAGTTGAAAGGAGGGAATTGGAGCTCAGGACCCGATCTGCTGAAGCCTGGGACCACTGAGTGCAGAAAGCAGCATAGGCTTGGACCATGTAATAGAGTCCATTGGAAAGGTGATGAATAAAACATAGAGACACAGGAAAATGTGTGAAAAGAAGAGCTAATAAGCTAGAAAATGTGACTTGAAGCAAAGGTTACACCAGTGCTGATGTGCAGAAACAGCCAGGTGGCTTCTAGGCAAGGTACCAGCTGCAGTTCAACATCAGTAACTCAGGCCTCCGCTGGATTTATGCAGCTCCATAGTACTGCTTCACTGAATACATGACCGCGATAATGTAAAACTATCCTGGGCAGTATCTATCTTGTTCTTAAACCATTGCTCTTTTACATTGTACATATGAAGAGTTGCTCAAAGTTGTGATGACTTTTTAAAATCAGATGCAGTTCTGAAAATACTATTTTCTCCCTCAGCTGTAATGTAGATCCATCCTTTTTCAAGTTAAATACCAAGACATAAGTGGGGGAGTAATTCTTCAATAAACTTTCAATATTTCCCTCTTCATTTTGGCCTGATTGTTACATCTGAAAATTTGTTACATCTGAAGACCTGGATTTAGAAGTGCTTCCAGATGTTAAAAGTCTCTTTTCTTCCTATCCCTTATCTTTCATCAAATAACATCTCCAGCAACTAACTCCTTACTTTACTTCAAAACACAATACATGCACAAACACAAGTAATATAATCAATGACTATATCTCAAAGATCAGGATTATAACAGACACAAAGATAACAGAAATACAAGACTTGAAATAAAATGCCTCATCATAACTTAATACTCCATAAAGAAATGCCTTTCACTTTTTATGAAGTGTTGATGCCTTAGAGGTGGTCCCAACAGATAGAAATACAGCTGTACAGTAGGAGACTACAATACGAGAGACAATCAGGAAATAGACAGTCTGTACACAATGTTATCTCAGACACATGGAAAAATGTATATTTATATACCTACAGGGTAGGTAGAAGGCTGAGCTGTCAACAGAAGGGAAAGGGTTGAGAGGATAATTTGAAACATCCTGAGTGGAAAATATAAATTACCAATCCAGGGAGGGGCGTAAAGTATGATTGCTTTTGAGTAAAAATAGAAGTATGTAATTAAGGAGACACTTACTGTACCAGGTCTGGGATACGGGATGCGACCTTCATATTGTACCCACCGATGATCCACACTCTCTTTGTGAGCATAAGGGCCATTGAAAACAGCTCTGATATCTGCCATGCTGTACACACACACTGCAGAGCCCTTGAAGACAGAGCTGAAAAAGAAGGTGGATAGATATGAATGCTGTGAAAACCTCTTCAGTGTATAGCTCATCCAGTGAACTAGTTAATTCCACAAAGTCTGATGGGGTTTGGATCAATCCTACACCTGAGAGTTGATATAAGTGGTGCTAAATAACAGACAGTGTGTGCAGGTCTAACAGCTACAGATATTTAGTGTCCCTGTCATTACAGTTTAAAGCTTTGCTTGGTTGAAACCTGGACTTAGCCTTTGGACCACTTGATAGACTGTCATTTTTTCTAGTGGCTGGCAGTTTCCAGCTATCATTTATTAGCAATTTTGATTTTCTGCAAATGAAGAATATTCCATTACAATGTGTTCACATCTGGAAGTCCATATGTTAGTGATATTACAGGTGATGGTGCCTGAGAATTACAAGTTGCATTGGACAGAAAATAAAAAGAGATAGAAATAAGCATTTATTTCTTTTCTATGTCTTTTTCCTTTTTTTAAATGTATTTGTCTTTAAAAAATCCACTTTATTTAATTCATATGCCATTTTGTTCATTGTGCAACATTTCATTCAGTTTCAAATATTTTATGTGGTTATATATTCTATGGAGCCACTGTGGCACCTGCTTCTGAGTTCAGGAGTGCCTTGGCAATTCTTCATTGTACTCATACTGTTCAGCATTTGGCTAGTCTTTATTTACACTAAATTCGAAGGACAAGAAGACAAAAGCAAGAAATATTTATTTCCTTTCTGACAATTCTATACA
This sequence comes from Calidris pugnax, assembly GCF_001431845.1. Lineage (NCBI taxonomy): Eukaryota > Metazoa > Chordata > Aves > Charadriiformes > Scolopacidae > Calidris > Calidris pugnax. The sequence continues at coordinate 50,270,074 of NW_015094506.1, forward strand.
GAACACCTCACTATTGCAGCTGAGAGGTTCATTCATTAATTAATCTATCCCACTGAGATAAAGATGGGTTATTCTTCCAAGTTTCTTACAGAAATAATGCTTCACAACAATGATTAGTCTTAAAGAGTAACTATTGGTTGTTCAATAAATACAATTGAAATTTGTAAATTCAAGGTTGAAATATGACAAATATTGACAAGGTTGAAATATGCCAGCAGGCTTTTGATTGTTAAATTTTCATTACTTTTTACAATCATTCTCAAAAATCAGGCATACAAAGGTTTAGGGACATAATTTATTATTTCCATTTCTAAAAATATTGTCCTTAATGGCTACAGCCTCAATATTGCAAGCCTTATTCAGGCAGTCTCTCGCTGCTCTCAGGAATCAGGGTCTAGTAATAGAAGGGTTTAATAAAAGACCTGAGTAAGATCTTCAGCATTTGTTTCCAGAGGCAAACATGATCCTAACACATACCTTGTTGTAGTGAAGACTCCATATACCAATGGGTTTCTCTCGTCTCTTGTAGACAGTAAGAATATATCTTCTGCAATGGGAAAAGTGTTGGGCTTTTTAATTAAACATCCACTGAATATTTCTGCAATTACCATTTATAAACTGGAGATTCGAAAATATACAGCAAAACTTTATTTTTGTCTGAATTTTAATTTCTGCCATGTGACTTTATGCTAATATTCTGAAGTTTCTCCATTTGCAGGTAGTTTGGTTTTTAGAAAGAATCAGATTTTCACTTTCCAGATTTTGGAGTGAAAATATTTTCCATCAGACTAATTCTGATTTCTGATCAGACTAATTTCAGTTGTAATTTCAGTTGTAATGTCTGACAAAAAGTCAGAGATATTACCAGCACTGCTTGGAAGAAGAGTAAAATCAGAACAAGACATAGTGCTTCCACAAACAACAAAAAAACCCCAAGCAATACTGATGTCAAAACTGACCATTAAAGATAAATCTACTTACGCAGCTCATCAAAATGTGTGTCTGCTCCTTCAGGACCAGGTATTGAACACACAAGTCTGGCTTTCAGAAAAGTAGTCCACTTGTTTATTAGGCTCCTCTGACCTCCCATATCATTCTAAAAAAAAATAAAATTAAAATACTTATATATTAACAAATAAGAAGAGTTTTAATGAATGATATTTGGTGGTAACGCAGTTTGACTGTGCTTCTTCAGTCTAATGCCACAGTTTGATATTATCAGAACAACAACAAAGTCTTTTTTTTTTTCTTTTTCAAATCTGTTTGCAAAGTTCTCTCACTAGCTCTACAGCTGAAATGCTGTGAAAATACATCTATAGCATGTTATTTCTTGTTCCCTGTGATGCTAATTTTTGCAGTTACTTGTTCTTCAAGAATTCTTTACAAACCCAATAAAAATACAAAACATTTTTAGATAGATTTCTCAAAAGAGAAAAGTTTGGAGTTCTTGCAATGTAAATACTGCACTGTTTGTTTTGTGTACATAGTACAGAGAGATACAGATTCCAGGAAATAAACAGTCATACTATTTTAATAATCATTGTTATGGAAATATCAGTCTATCATCCACAAAAGGGATTTTTAAAAAATTTATTTTACTCTGAGTTTTCAAGACATCACCATACATGCTCAAATTTCCTTTAGTCACTGGAGAAAGAAAAAAATCTATAAAGGGTCACTTGAAATTTGAATTACCCATCTGACTTGGATCTGTTGAGGGGTGTGGGGAGAGTGTATCTTAAAGAAAGTCTTAAATTTGTGGAAACTGGAACTAGGAGGTTACCTTGTCCCACTGAGTACATGAAAAATCTATTGAATTACACTTATTTGTCCACTTCAGGTTCTGCAGTACTACTTGGGCCTCCTTATTTTTTTTCATACTGAAAACTGAAAAGCAATGATACTGCAGCAGGAACCAAGAATTCAAACCCTTGAGAGAAATGCTATCACCATAGCAGTGTCCCAGCTATAGGTTCTGAATTATCCCATGAAGGTGCCTACTTCTTTTCATTGAAAAACTCTGAAGCTTAGGGGATCTGTGCTGTAAATTTAAGCATCACAAATTTGGTCATAAATATTAATTTCCTCTGGATTCTCTAGGAGTAATGAATTTTTTTTAATTGGTTTTGCAACTCTGAAGGAACAGCACCAGCCAGTAGGAAACACTGAGTGGTGGAAATTATGTGGTATTTCCATAGACTGCATTTGGTCCTTCAGGGCTGTATCATAAATATTACAGGCATTCAGAAAGATGGCTTTAAGTGCTGAAATTCACTTCACAAGGAGTAACACTTCTCTGGTAATGCACTCTAACCATATTCCATTTTCATGTACTTGCTACTTTTAAATAGGTTAACTCAGTTGGAAACGATTCCTGTTAATCTATCGCCTTTGGAACTCTTGTTCTTACAAGAATTGCTACCTCCTTTCTTGATTTCCTGAGGTCCTGCCAAGCCTGAAGCTTTGCATCTAGCCAACAGATTTATTACAAAGGTGTCAAAATTAGCAGCCTGAAGCCAATAGGAAGAAACAGCTCTGCATGTGTGTGTTCTGTTCAAAGGCACAGCAGATAAACTTTGTGGTGTAATTAAAGCCAAACAATTACAAAGATGCAATAAAGAATCTTATAAAGCAAGAAGCACTAAGTTTTTCCTTCCTCTTAGCTAAGCAATTCTTGCACTGCAGGGCTTCCACTTTGATTTCTGGTGGACGCGGTGCAGCATCACAGGACCCTGAGATGCCTCTAACTGCCTGGCTAGGATCAGAAAGGGCAGAGGAAGCAAGATGTGACAGAGCTAGACTGGAACAGTGACCCTTGCCTAACTCCTGCTCCTGTTGTTGCAGGCGTTCAGCTTCTGCAAGAGATGAGAAAATACATACTTGTGTGTTACCACCCTTAAGTCATGATCCAAAAGAGCATTTTTGCAAAAGCTTATTTTAAATATACCAGTAGTTCTACCGAGTTCCGAAAGAGTAGTGTGAACCAAATACTGTGCTCAAAGGAAGCAGTCTTAGCAAGTGCTATGTGCTTTCAAGTGTAAGATTCCACTGGATTTAAGATGTATCCATATTTCCTCACTCTCAAGCCAGGACACAATGTTAACCAAGTTACTTGAATTTAAGAGACATTAGAAGAGACATTCACTAGGTGTGTCTTACATAACCAAAAGTTGCCAATAACATCATGCAGTTTATAAAGGAGCAAGGGGAATTCAAAGATCAGCCAGCACTCCATCATCTACCAAGTCCTTCTGAGGCCAGAGAGTGAAACATTTATGGTGCAGAAATGCAGAGACTGAAATGACCTTTCACTGATTTAGACAGTTGCACATCTAATATGCTGACATACCTCCCAACATGCTTCTTACCACGGCCATAGCTGAATGAAACAAAATGTATATTTTATAAGGAAGACATTTTGGTTTTTTTTTTTGTTTGTTTGTTTGTTTGTTTTTCAGTTTTGTCTCTTCTATGTAAAAAATTATTTAATAATATCTGCCTGCAATGAATCACTGGTGTGCTCAAATGCTGTGAGCTGGATGTAGAGCATGGCATTAATATCATAAGATGTACAGGTTGGGTAGTCAGTGGATTAGAAAAAACGGATGGAAGAGAGAAAAATCACCAAAGCAAATGCCAGTCAGTGCGTAGGTGAAAAGAAATAAGGATTCGAACACAAAGTTACAGAATCCTAAGCAGACAGCTGAACTGATTTACTGATTTACCTCAACTCTGCAGGAAGTGTATGGTAAACTGGATGAACTGAAATGGTTTTGGACAAGAGATACTGGTACTGAAGACAAAGAACACTAAACGTTTCAGGGAGATGAGACAAGAAGACAAGACAAATTTAAGTGCTGAGATGAGGGGAAGGCAGCATGAACAAGTCTTTCATTCCAAAAATATGGCTAATCTACTCGTAACAGATGAGCAGCCACCAGTATCTGAAATCTTATCTCCCAAAATATCACTTCTAAGGACTGGATTAGCAGTGTTTACTATAAACTTCGTTACAGTACAGATGAAGGCACTTAGGACTGCATATTTCTTTTTGAATATAAATAGAGGTTTAATTAGCACTTACTGCTTTGTAATCTCACAAGCTGTAACAGATACCAACACTTCCGCCTGAAATACCTTCTTTTTAACAGAAAGAAATGCCTGTAAAATCTTGGTTACTTCTGTTTGCCTGAGTTAGAGATTTAGATAATTGCCAACTAGAGGGTGGGCAGTTCAATCTGTCACCTGTTGAGGAAATATTACCAAAAAATATCAGAAAGATTTAAACACAGGCATTATCTAGATAAATGGGGAAGTAAACCAATATGATTTTAACAAATTGGACAGATTTTTATTCTATAGAAATCCTAAAATTTCAACTCTTTTCAATGAGCAGGCTCTAAAAAAATAATTTGTTTGGAGTAAGAATTCAGGTTTCTACCAAACTACATGAAGAACTCAAATATCTGATACACAACTTCAATGAGCACAGGTAAGTGTATGGCTTTCTGACATTCAGGAAGAGTGCTGTTTGAATGCCACAATGTAGAATTTCTGAATTAAATTAAGGTCATATCATCTGCCTTTCTCAGGAGACTTCCATAAAAATCTCATTTTTCTGATCTGCGATTTATGTGTAACTGAGCAAAACAACAGGTTTTTCAAACCCTCTAGTTAAAGAAAAGTTTATCATGAAAATAAAAATAATCACAAAAATATTGCTCTATGAACAAGTGATTTAAAAATCAACTTATATTTAAGACTTTCTGTTGTATCTATTTTGCATTCTATTGTATCTTATATATCATATAAATGTAGCTTCATTAAAATGCACAAACGTTAGTCTTGGAATCCAGTAGGCATGAAAACAGATGGCAACAAAGCTAAAGAACATCTGCATCTTTGGGGCCTTAAATCTCTTATTTGTGTGTAAGTAACAGTGACAAATTGAACATTAGAACAAAAAGTGCATTTTTCTGAAAATCAATCAACATCAAAGATGTCAAACAGTGTGATTCATAAAACTTTAAAGACAGTAATTATCCTGAAAAGCCTCTTAAATTAAAAAAAAAAAAAAAAAAAAAAAAAAAAAAAAAAAAAAAAACAAAAGGTGTGATTCATAAAACTTTAAAGACAGTAATTATCCTGAAAAGCCTCTTAAATAAAAAAAAAAAAAAAAAAAAAGAGAAAAAGAAAAAAAAAGAGAAGACAATGAGTGGAATTTCTAGAAGCAGGTTATTAATTAGGGCCAGTGGCAAGATGTACAGAAGGACCATCCAAAGTGAATTGCTGGCCTGAATAAAAGCAAATGCTGGAGAACAGAGGGGGAAAAGTGCTGAAACTGCAAAAGGCCCTGGAGCCCTTCTCTTGTGTGAAGCCTAGCTATGTTACAAAGCCACCAGCAACAAATCACACTCCCTGCAGCAAAGCCTTACTTTATGCAAAAAACCCCTCTTCTAGCAAACTCTATAAATGGAGAAACAGCTAACAATCTTCTTTGGACTTCTGTCTTCAAGTTTGAAGGGTTTTTAAATTTTTTTTCATTTTACTTTGCATATTCTGGCCCTACCTGACTCTGTTAGGTGTTGACCTAACACAGGAGAGTAAGATTTCTTCCTTCAGGAATTCAGGTTCAGAATTTCTTGTCCAAACCATGCTGTTGTCAGATGGAAGATTCCTCCCATGATTTTAGCAGGCTATGGGTCAGATCCAAAACCATCAACAAACACAAAGTCTGACTTGAGAGAGAATAAAAATACACTTGCAATATAAACAAGAGAAAGGAGGTGCATGCAATTTTAGACCTTCGACTGCTCTGCTACAGATACCTTGAGCACACTTGGGAAAGTCAGCTCACCTCTGTGCCTGCAGTCCCCCTCTGACAGTGAGAGTGGTGACTCTGCTTAGTAATTCTGCTGTTTCTATGAGATTACAGTACACTTCATGGGGAAAGCTTCTGATTACAGGTCTGCATACTGCTTCCCATAAGATGGCACCTGCCCCTCCGGACACCGCAGATATTGCTAGTGTATAGTACTTCTGCTGCTTGAACTGGTTGATCCAAATATAAGGATTTGAGTGGGACTCAGCCCCATGTACCACATGCTTACTCACAGCAATATCCCTTATCAAGTCAGCCTGGCAGAATGATGCAATTCTTTAGCCTAGGGACTATGTCTTGCAAGGTCTCAGCCACTGTGGTATCATTTGAACATAATTAGACAACAGAACTGAAGGTTGAAGGTGCAAACATGCACGGATCCCTGATAGGAACCACGCAGAGTTGCACATCAACTCATGAAGAAAGCCTAGCATAAACTCAGCCTTCCTGATTTCCACGGTGATACGTCAGTGTGGTGTCTCTGCAGTGTTAGATTTATTTGGCTTGGACATTAAGCTTTCCCTTAGGCAAATCTGTTTTCAGAGAATCCTATGGTCATTTTTCACATCTTTCTTGAGAGCTCAATGCCATCACCACTTGAAACAGAAAACTCCTAGTCTAGAGTACAGATGTGCAGAGACCCAGACTGCTTTTTGGTCCATAGAACTTGTCATTTCTGAACACCATTCTGAAATGATATCTAGAACCTAAAGCACAGCTTGTCCTGGCTCCCTGCTTATTTTCCCCCTCCTGAGACAAACCCATCATGTCAGACACTAAGTCTAAAGGGTCCTCATCATTAGGGCAGTATTTACAAACAGAAAAGCTAAACGTTTGTCTTAATCCATGTCCTTGCCTACCTAGACAGCAGGATTAGGCAGGAGAGGCACACAACTATATAGTCAGCAGCATGCAGGAGTGTTGAGCCTGCTTTTGGCTTTGTTGACTGAAATGAATAAATGCCCAGCAAGACTGAACCAGGGAAGGCTTTGGCATGAAACCAGAATGAAGCTCAAGTAGCTGAATGTATGGCAAAATGACTCAGTGCTATTGGAAAGCTGACAGGAGACCTATGGGTAAGGATATTACTCTGGGCATTCACTTATTTCTAGGCATTAAGACAATGGCAAAGAGGGTCTTTTATCACAACCATAGCAAAAACTACAAAACTGTAGAGCCAGATCTACTGTGGAAAAGCCCTCTGTCCAAACTATGAGTGAGAAAAACAGTGTTTTAGCTTTGAGTTCCTGCTCCTCAGGCAGATTTGTTGTTGTTTCATTCAGAATGGCAATGTACTCACATCAAACTTGTGTAACTGTTTGGGTCACTACTGAAAATGTCAATTTTGACTATGGAGAGTAATTAAACACCACACCCAGAGGTTTCTACTGAATTATCTTTAGATGGGATCCAAAGTGGAAAGTCTAACTATACAGCAAAGAAAAATTCTGGACTGTTACTAATCATGCCATGAAAAAAACAAAAGCCAGAAACTTACAGGCTCAGGTAAAGACAGGGAGATGACAACAGCAGGTTTGAATGTGGTTTGGGACAAATGACGTGATGAAATTAGCACCATTTTACCGCAAGGCCATTCAGCAATCCTGCTAACATTACCTCCAACAGGTTAGCTAGTATTAGGAATATTCCCCAAAACTGTTCAATGACTGCCACAAAGTAGATGTACTCTACCATATCCATCATTAGGCTCTTCCCTCCAACTTCAACAGAAATTTGAAGTGAGCAAAGGGTGATGACTGAACCAAAAAAATTTATTAAGGAATTCTCAGGAAAATCTGCCTTAAATTTTGAATATAATCTATTCATAGTTTATTCCAGTGTGTTTGCCTTGCCTTTACCTGTCTCTCATCTAAAATTCCACATATACTTAATATAAATTATATGATATAAATACATTTAAAAGGATATAAAAATAATGTAGAGAAGCAAAAAAAAACCAACAGAAAACAAAGAATAAAATCTTCAGGTTATGAAATGTGACATTCTTGATTGTGAAAATACAGGCAAGTCAAGTGACTAGATAGATGATGCAGTTAATATCAAATAGGAGATGAGAATTTATATGATTTGAATGCATTGAGAACATTGTGAAACTGAAGCAGTGTGAGATACGGTACTGGGATAGGCTGGTTTCTTTCTGCATTTGCCATTTGGAATTTCACATTCTTATATATGAATGTCTTGAATTTCACATTCCAGGGACCAAGTAGGGCAAAGTTCTCTTTATAGTCAGTGAAAAATATGTCTTTCAAAGAGTGATTTACATTGAAGATGGAAGGAGTTTTCCTCTAAAAAAAGTCACCTGCCTTCAATGGTTGAAGTGAAAGCCTGTTAATTACTTTCCTCGCTTGGATACATAAAAGTGCCTAAAGTCACTAGTGTGGGACAGTGTGACCACAGCACTGGCAACCACAGGCTGAGAGCTGGAAAAGCATGAGACAAAAAAACAAAAGTAGATGAACATTTTACAGAGTCCTTTATAATTGAACATCCTGAAATGTCTGCATTTACAATAATGTACTCAATCAACAGCAGAGCCTTAACTGTAAACTGTGCAACATTTTCATATTAAATGTACTTACAGGAAAAAAAACAAAAAGTAAAAGGAAGTTAATTTTATCACATCAGAAAGTTTTCAAAATCACAAAGTTATTATTTGCTACTCTTAGAGATATTTAAACATCTGAATCAAAGCACTCTGAAGTCAGGAGCTTTGGATTAGACATAGGAACTCCACTCCAATTAACTCTGCAGGCTTCCCACTTCCAAGCCAGTGGGTTAATGATAGTGTCTTCTGCAATGAGTCTCTCTGGCAACTAGGATGATTTCCAGAATTTGCTTCAGAGACTGTGCAGCTGTATTTCCATAATCCAGTTTTTAAGGCTCTATCTTGACACTGCAATTTCTTTTTCATTTTCCCTGAGGCTCAGTAAAATTCAGTCACACCTCTTTATGTACAAGCATAACTTACATATTTCTGCTTCATCTGCAAATCATGATTTCTCCCCTCAAAAAAACACCAATTATATCATTGAAACACACCCATGAGGGACAAAAATATACAAAACTTCCTATACTCATACCGGTACCCTTGCCAATAAGGAAAGTTGGACCAAAAGACCTGACAAAGCCTGATGTTACATCTCTTAATTCATCACAGTTAGAAGCAGATACTATATGGAACTGGCCTGTCTCCAACACATCAGCCTTCAAAATGAAATCATTTTGATGAACATCTGCTTTTCTACATAATTTGAAAACATTCAAATGGCACATAATACTCAAATATCAAATTTGAAAGTTCAAGAAGAGCTGGCTTCTGAAAGACCCACTGCTGTAAATATGCTCAATGGGCAAAAAAGGGCCAAAGTTTTTCTAGAGATGACATTTTTGAAGTGGTTTTAATCATTATCATTGAGAAATAAAAAAAAAAAAAAAAAAAACAAGAAAAAACCATTACCCATGGGTAGCCGTTTGAAGATTTATACTTAATTTAGCATCTCTAGTTGAGATCAGGGGATGATTTTAGGGATTAGATTCACCTGAGTGAAAATAACAGAGGCATAAGTGCCCACAACTCCCCCTTCTGTATCCACCTCACCCCACCACCCCCCATCTGAGAAACCCCACCTCCGTTCCTGCAGGGGTTTCCATTTCAGCTGCAACAGAGGATGGCCTCTCGCTCTGCAGCAGCGGTGATATATTACCCACCCAGGTACCGACCAGGCTCCACGCATCAGCTTATCTGCCAAGGTCTACTCCCATGACCCTTTGTCCCCGTTAGCCTGCTGAATTTGTGCTCCTTCTCTGATGTATTGCTACATGAAGCTGAAGGCAATGCTGGAGTTTTTCCTGGTGGTGCAGTTAAAACCATAAAAAAAAAAAAAAAAAAGCAGAAAAAACCATTACCCATGGTGAGCCTTGCGGCCAGGCGATACTACGGTGACAAAGAAAGTATGTAAGCATGTAACACACAGTAAGTTAAATCTCGTCTGGAATGAGTTGCCTCCAGAACTGGAAGTGGGATAGCTGCACGAGCATGGCTCTGAGCCCAGACTAATTAGTCCTGCTGAGAACATGTTAACATGGCTATTTCGCTTCCGGGACCCAAGCTAATACGGCTGAATAGTAAAGCATTATGCTATGCGGACAACTCAAATGTTTTTGGAGATAGATCAATTATCTACACAGTGATGCATTACACAATATAGAAATACAAAGAATGTTAATGACCCAGTTATCCCTAGTCACAGTAAAGGCATGGCTAGTCTATTTCCAAGACAAGAAAAACACCTCCTAGGTTTTAAACACAACCAGCCCCCCACAACAGAGCCCTCCAGAGACCCCAGACTCAGAGTCACGGAGGAATAGCTCCCTCCTGCCATTCAGGGAATACAAATTGCTTTAAAGCACCAGACGGGAGGCAAGGTCACAGCCTTGAACTCTGCTCATGTTCATGGCTTTGGAAATAAATCACATTACCCAAAGGTGGAATGCAGGGTGTGTCCTGGGCTCTCGACTCAGGAGCTCTTAAAATGATTACATTCCAGTGTGTTTAGAAAGTACAGTTTAACCAAGAGGGCTGTGCCTAATTGCTATATTCTCGTCCCCAGGTACAACGCGGTATATATGAGGGTGGAATGGCATACCAAAAAAAAGACAAAGAGCTCACTTGTTCCCACTAGAACAAAGACCGCTTCTGGATACTGAACACTTTGGGAAACATGGGAAAGTATCAGGGGTCGAAGCCTGATTTCTTGGCATTGAGGTCTTGGAAATCCGTCTCTAAGACTGCACGCCTTAACTTTTGCAATACATCACCAAAACCATTAAAGAGAAGCTCGTAACATAGCAAATGCAAACCGCTGTAATAATAAACAGGATTTTCATAGTGTAGCAGAGAGACTACTGCTTTTGGCTAATTTCCACTCCATTCCAATAGAATGAGGTTGTAACTATGAAAAAATGTGTTTCTATATAGAAAACAAACAAACAAAACCCCCAACAATCTTCCTCCCTCTCCAAAATGTTTCTGTGGACTCCTGTAAGTTAAGATATTCATCTCTCACTTTATTTGAGTGGGGAAAATAGGAGGGAAACCTAGGTCTTCTCTAGGGCTATATTTATGCATATGTGAAATTGTCCTTAAATAGAATTGCAGTTCTGTCATCATTTTGTGGTGGCTATGTATACAAAAAGATGGTTGACTTCTTACTTGACTGCAGAGGTCACAGTGCATGGATGCTGCAATTCTTTTTTAAAACATGGCTTAGTGTCTAATGACTGTATCAAGTCTGTAGCTGATACAAACTGGTTCAGCAGTGTGGGCTTGAAGGAAATGAAGCTGTGAAAGTTTATGCCTGTCTTTCTAGAAGTAGAAACATGTTCTTAAGAATTTATGTTTGTATGATCATGTAACATACATATGTGTATCTAGCTGACTAATCTTTAATAGTATTTTTTTTCTTTTTACTTATGACCTGACTTGAAAGCAAATAACCTAATAAATTATACTTTATGGAAGTAGGAACATACCATAAGTAGTATCAGGTATTATGGATATGCCAATGATATTTTTTCTGCCTCCCTCAAACCAAAAATAGGAAATGGCATTTGCCATGATAAAATACACAACTGGTTCTGAAAGTATCTGTTGAAAGCACTTCCTCCCAATTCATACTGATATCCCCTAGTGATGTATAGAATGCAGATGACGTAAATCTAAATTAGTGCTCTTTAGGGCTACAGTGGCGGTGTTATTATAACACATGCTTCTACATGGTAAGTATGGTCTTATGAACAGGACAAATGACAGCTGTTTGACGCTGAACAAAGAGCTGCCAGCAGGAATATTGTAATCTTCTGGGTCTGAAAGTAGCTGGGAAAAGGGAATGCTTTCCAGAGAAGATTTTCCCTAAGGGGGAGGATCAGTGAGAGACCATATTGTTGAGCCATTGAAAATTAGCCAAAGAATAGGCTGCATTGACTAAGCTCCTTATTAAAAACAAAGCCTATTCTAATTTCAGCATGTGTCTCTGGCAGTAACGCACAGGAGCCCTAAGGCACAGTGAGGTAGAGAGCAATTGAGTTCTAGCAGAAAAAAACCTGGGTTTACACCAAGGAAATTATTGCAAAAGTTGCTGGGCTCCTTCCATCCGCTGTTATTCTCTGTTTGCTAAGGAAAGAAGGGAAAGGCTTTACTTCACGAAGTACAGGTCACATTAATGGGACAGTGCAAATAGAGATGGCTATGTTATCAATTGTTGCAACCAAAAATATTGATCTCATACCAGAGGGAATTTAGCATAGCAGATGTTTCATGACAAAGCACAGATCCAGAGGTTCTTAGTCTGTATACAGAGGAGTCTATTTGCATCTTTTCATTTATATTAGATAATAATAATAATGACTTTATTATATTTATAATAATTTGCACTATAGTATTTTTATTTGGAAATAATCAAGACAAATATAGCAAAAAACAGGAATCTGAATTTTTAAGAGAATTCTGCATCCATTGGGAAGTGCTCTATAAATAAAGAAGACTGTGCAAAACTAACATTAATAATAATCAATTCACTTATCAGTTTCCATTGTTTTGCTTTGACTATTAAAAACAAAATTCAAGACATTTTTCCCTTAACATGATTACTCTACAAATTCAGTCTCATCTGAGGTGCAATTACATATAGTCATTAGGATTTCCTTACAATACTTTTGCTTTCCTTATGATATCTTATCTGCTTTTTTCTCTAGGTAAAGGATGCTGGAGAATTCTAGCTAATATATCTTAGTTTACTACAACCTCTCATGTGCCTTAGCTTCAAAATGTTGTCTACCAATTTCTCCTAATGCATTAAGTGCTTTCTCATAATCAGCAAATGCCATGTCTAGCAGCAAATCATATATGTTTGCGTTTCCATTCTGCCATTAATCACACTGCTGTGAAATACCCAACTAAAGATTATCCATCCTTTCGTCTCACTAAAAACCTACTAGAACTGATTTATGAATGAGTTTTTGTTTTCTTAACATTTTAGGTCAAGGAAAGAAGTGTGAAAAGGCTGTGGTCACTGAAAGATCCATTGTCAGGAGTTTGCTGGACTGCAGAACAGTCATAGATTTACATATTCATACACGTGTCCATTCTTTGTTTTTCAGTGTGTGTCCATTAGCTGAATGGATGCTCTTCTAGACATATCTTACTGCAAAACACAAACTCTTTTGTTTGTTTCCTAACTTTCAAGCTTCTTAAGAAGATAATTTTCACTGCCAGCAGAGTCAAGTTGCTCAGGAAATGCAAGTAAATGAAGACAGCTGAACAAAATATCACAGAAATGTGATTTGTGTGATTGCTGTGATGGTGCTGATATCTAGTTCATCATATGAGAGAAAAAATTTGCTCAAAGCTTAAATTTACCTATATGAAGACAAATTTAAGTCACATTTTCCTGACTTATGCAAGTGATTCCTGGGTACCTGGATTCACTGCAGGTTTAAGGACAGGATGGGAGCACCTGCACTGCTTCTGTTCCTACAGTATTATGGGACAAAAGAGTGGATAGAGAGTATGCCTCAATAGACCCTTCTACTGCAGCGGGAAGAGCTCTGCAAAAGCAGCAGGCTATTAAACAGCAAACTTTATAGTGACTGCTGCCTTCATATGCAGAAATTGGTTTACTCCTAATTACCATTTCAAGAGTCCTCTGCCCTTGAAAGAGATGCTTCTTCAAAAAGAGTGCAGCTCATGATAATCTGAGTCTACATTATGAATGTAAGGGCAGGTATCTTTCCTAAGGGGAAAAACCAAGCATAATGACAGTGAGGGGAGTGACCATTTAAAGGAGGTTAAGCACCAACCAAGTGAAACCTTTTACACTGCAGCAGACCCAGGGCCTGGTTCCTTTTGGTCAACAGGTCAAGAACTGCACTCCTTTCCGAGGGAGGAAACCTCCGGGCAGATGTGGGTGTAGCTCAGAAACTATATACATTTTAGCCTCCCCTCACCCCGACTGATTATCAGCAATGTGCAGAAACAAATGACTAACCCCAGCTCTCATTAATACCCAGGAATGAGGTACTGAGCTAGGTTGAAGGGATGGGTTTGTATACCCCTCCATTCAGTGGGCACTTTCCACCAAAACCCAAATACCTTGCAGTTGCATACACTTTGGCAAATCAATCTTCACTGAAAGCTTATGAAACAAAACAGGTCACTGTTGCATATCTGGAGGTCAATACGTTACCATTCAGATGCATGATTAGCATTTATGAGCATATTGGCTTTTCTAGAAGTGGGACACAGAACATATCAACTCTATTTAAGTGAACTTCAGACAGAATTAGTAATCTGTGTTCAGAAAAAATACTGCAGTGGCTCATTGGGTAACAACACTATTTCCTTCTGATCTGAAGGGAAAACCAGATTTTCACAGAAACAAACATTTTCTTCTTATTTTCTTTTTTTTTCTCTCTCTCTTTTTTAAAAAAAATAAAATAAAAAGATAGAGTCCTCACCTTACAAACTCTTCCAACTCGGGAAAGGATTGTCTTGTCAGATGTGCCACTATCTTGTGATATTTCTCGGAAAAAGAAGTAGATTTTGTCATCATCTGGGTTATAGGTGTCTGGGATGGGAAAAGTTCCAACGAATTTTGCTCCTAGAAGTTCCCAAAAAAAAAAGGTTTTGAAATATATAAAGAAGTCTTAATACTTGATACTAAATTTCTCTTTCATTTATTTTGCATCTTTCAGTGAATTAAAAGCATCACTATATAGACAACACATACTCTGCAACAACTCTGAGCAAAACCCACCCTTGATTCTGATATATTTACTCTTAATGTGATGGTTTTGCATATATATCTTACTACCACATGCATAAGTAGGCAGCACTGGCTATCACTCTCTGTTTGAAAGTAGGATGACTTCCAGTACAAAATATTGTATATCCAATACAAAACTCTGTCTCTCAGAGCTCTTGCTACCAAGATCAAGCTAAATAGATTTTCCAAATTTAAATTAATTTAATTACACATTGCAGCAGTTATGAATACAGAAATACACTACTGTTTACTAGAGAGACCTTGCAAAAAAAAAAAATAATCAGTGTAAGTGACAGCTTTCCTAAGTTAAGTTTCCCATATATCTGTGCTATAACAATCTTACTGACTGTATCTACCAAATCCAATATGGTGCCATGCTGGGATGCTCCAGTTAACACACTAAACTCCACAACTGACTGGCCATTCTTAAGGACATTGTTCTTTGTTGTGCATGAAAACAGATTAGCTATATCAATGTAAGAGTCTGTTTGGGTTATTTACATCTGCTTATTTACATCAGCATGCCTTACCTTGACATGCTGAGCACTTATATTACTTCTGGTCTCTTCCAAAGCAACCTTGGCTGTCTCTGCCTGCATCCTGTAGGCATGATAATTGGACCAATGACTGAATACCTGTCCTCCACTGTCTTCCTTAACTCTCTTGTTCATGATCTCCAGTTCTGCTCTACCTGTTCACCAGTTGTGGATTTTTTTTGTTGGGTTTTCTTTTTTTTGGTTGGTTGGTTGGTTTTCTCTTTAATTTTGCACTAAAATCAGAATTTAAATGAGTTCTAGGGGTCCCTGACTACAGCAGAGCAGGCAACAACACTGTCTTGCACAACCAGATGCTCAGGGAAGTGATTTTTAAGACATTCCCCAATGTGTTACAATAGATGAGCTCTTCTGAGGGCACTTGGATCAATGATGTTTTTCTTTAAACAGAAGTGGCTATACAAATACGGTGCAAAGAGACCCTTGAGTCTAAAAGACATTCTTTCAGCAATAAAATACACAGTCTTTGTCCCCTAGAAGTAGGCAGGCTGCAGCAAAAAGCAGTAAGGAGGATGGGGTAAGGTGGCAGAGCAAACAGAGCACGTTGGCGATATGTGGGGAATACTATTATCAGGTTTTAATGTATTGTCATGCCTTTGTCCTCGTTGTAATGACTGTTACTTTATATTAGCCTTCAGGATTTACCACCAGTACACACAGGACAAAAAAAGGGTCCTTGATTCAAAAGTTCACAGTTGACGGCTTGAGACAAAATGTGATATGTTTAAGTGCTGAATGTGCACCTTCATGACAGAAGAGTATATTTATGGATCAAAATTACCACAGTGTTGCTTCCATTTTAAACCTTTCTGACACTAGAGAATGGTGTCAGCAGAAAAATGAAATGATGCAGGCATCAAGCCCTATAAATTTAAGTTAGGATTTCAAAATGAGCCTAAAGAAAATATTCAATTACCCCTCAGGGCCTACAAGGCTACTTTGAAGATTAGATCTCTAAGCATGAACAAATACATAAATACGCTTCCAGTATGTTTTCTAAAATATGCAGTTAGCTAAATAGCCATTTAATAGGAAAACCTGTGAAATACTTCCATAGCATTCTTTTGAATTTCACATTGATTTTTTTTTTAACCTACATTCACAGAAGAAAACTCTGAATATATGCTTTTTTAAATTAAATTTCATTGCTTTACTTGGCAAGCCAAATACAAAAACAAATGTCTCAATACCAGTTCCTGGAACAGATTTAGAAGAATCTCTAACAAATTAAAGGAATACAAATATTTAATGATTTTCAATCACAATTGAAAACACTGAAGTTGAAAGTTAAATCCAAATAAAAATACACTGTAAAAGATATGAAGACAAAGAGATTGAAAACAATTTAATGAAAGAGATCATGATTTGAGAAGCACATTATGTTCTGCAAATGAGATCTTTGTCTCATCTTTTGTAATCCATCCATACAACATTAAAAAATGTGTTTAAACCAACCATGAATTAGGTTTTTGGATTCTTTGCATGGGAAAAAATTATATGATGATGATTTTGAACCATTGTTTGTTTTCCTATACACACAGTTGTCCCCTGCTAATTGCTTCAATAGAAGGTTTTCCCACATATTAATTTCATAGCTAAATTTTTTGCAACCAAACAGCGGATTAAAGGTGTCATGAGCTCTGACAATAGATGGTACAATAAATTCAGGTGTTGCTCATGCTTTGTTAAACATGCTCTTGTAGCCTAGTGTGAAGAGCTGCTACACCTGGTCCTTCGCTGCTG
This sequence comes from Calidris pugnax, assembly GCF_001431845.1. NCBI lineage: Eukaryota > Metazoa > Chordata > Aves > Charadriiformes > Scolopacidae > Calidris > Calidris pugnax. Next base: position 50,287,098 of record NW_015094506.1, read on the forward strand.
GGTTTGCTGGTGTGGTCATGTTTGCTGTTGGTTACCTGCTGGCTCTCACACCCTTGTAAAACCAGCAGTAGTTTTAGACAGAGAAACCATGCATGACTTACTAAGATCTACAGAGAAGTAAGACTCATTAAGCCTTGAAAAAAGAGGACAGCAAACGAGTAGTAAATCCCAGAACACGAAGAAATGAAAAAGCAACTCAAAGCAGCGGAAAGCAGCAGCTCTTTGCAGTTGGGCTGCCAGAAATATATGGCATGATAAAATGCAAAGGACAGTGCTCACCTCATTTACCTTTAACCATCTAAGAGTACAAGCTCCTAACCTATATCATCCAGGTCCTATCTCAGGAGGGACACAAGGAGAAAGTGACAATGAATAATGCTATTTTAAGACAGATTCCTACAATAGGTGGGGTGAGTCACCCTCTGGAAGTGTCACGTCTCTCCATAAATTACAGACAGAGACAAGCGAAACGACTGAGCTCAGACAGGATACTAACTTTTCCCTTTTAGAGCTAAGTGAGCTGAATCCCATCCAAAGTTCGCAGGATATAAAGAAGTCATTGCCTGCAAGTCTTTGCCCTGGCGAAGATGACTAAATTACAAGGAAAAAAAAAAAAAGAAAAAAAAAAAAAAAAATTA
>NW_015094506.1:50287925-50307498 GCF_001431845.1 Calidris pugnax
AAAAAAAAAAAAAGAAAAAAAAAAAAAGAATTCAATACAGGGAAGCACTCATTCCAACTATGCCTTTAGCTTCCTATAAAGGAGGGAGGAATGTGCAGCTGTTTAATGCATGCCTGTATGTAGGGCTCGGGTATCCCTCCACGGGATGCTCTCCTCTGCCCACTGGGCTGGAGCTGGGCAGACTCAGTTCCAGTGGGTGGCTTTGCCATCCAGAGCAGGGCCACAAGCCCCACGTGCCTCACTCCCGGCCACAGCCACGGTTAAGGCAGCCCTGATTCAGCTCTGCAGGAGAAGGGCTGATGTCTCAGCAGAGGCAGCATCCCCTCTGTCTTTAGTGCCACCGCGTGCAGGAGTATGAGCCTGTGTGAGTGTGAGTCATGGGAAAGATTAGCTGCCTTCCTCCCTTTCTCCTTTGTGGGGCTGCTATTCAGTCACTGAGATTAAGAAATGTCTTAATTAGTCAAGATAGAGATGCTCTGCAAGGAACTGGAAGGTATCCTACGCATTTTTCCCTTATGCTTTGTCTTTTCCTCCCCCCAGGAAAGGATAATCCTGTTTTCAGAAACATGAGACTAAACTTTAAAAATATTAAAGTGCATTATAGCAAAACTTCCTCAGCCCTATGGAAAAAAAAAAACAAGTTATATATTTTATGCTTATCCTAAGTAACATATGATTCATGCCTGGAAATAATTTATTTCTAATTGTACAATTACTCAAGTATGTACAACTCTTCCTGGAGGTGTAACGCATGTTTGGTAAATGGGTGGTAGATTTAGGGAAGAGGGGATTTAGATGAGATGGGAGCTTTAAAACTGAAATCCCCCAAATATAATCTTTATATCAGTATCAGCTGAAAGCAGAAATGTATGCAATTGGTAATGCTACACAATAAACTGGAAATATATTGGCTACACTATGGCTTATTGCAGAAATGATCCCATCATTTAGAGTGGCACTCAAATTTTTCTCCAACCTTAAAAGGACCTTTTTAAAATATTAAAAGCACCTAGTTTATATCTATGCCTCTTAGTATAACAGTGCATGGATTGTGTATGTGAAGTCTTAAACAGAGTGTGGCTGTAGTTTTTTATATGGCTGGAAACAAGGTAAACCTGAAGAATATATGGGGTCTTCAGTGTTTATACACTGTAGGGTAATTTTCACGTCGCAGTCTAGGACACTAAAGCTGTTTTTCAAACCCAGACATATTAATATATTATTCTCCTTAGAAAACTTTCACAAATACAGACGCTTTAAGTGAAAACAGAGTAAAACATGAATCAATCTAAAAGACAGAAGAAAGGTAGACAACCCCCAGCCAGCCTCTAAACTAAAACACATAAACAGTTCTCAAACTTTTAGTTTATTCTGTGTTCTTGTCCTGTTCCCTTGTCTCAAACTGCTCATGAAGAAACATTAATAGCATAAAGAAATGTTTGGAACTGGTTATTTAAGCTATAAGTTCTTTTGGGCTGGGAGTTGATCCCTGTAATCCTCATCAAGGTGGATCTATACTAATGATAACACCAGATGCTCCTCAGGACCAAACTACAGTAAATCTTTCTTTTTAGGATATTATAGCATCCCTTAGGAAAGCAGCTACCCCAACCATCTTTCCATTCTGAGCATCTGCAGGCTGCCGGTAAAAAAAATTGGATATTCGGTTCCATGGTTAATTACAGATAGAGAACTGCCTGCTGGAAGGACCTATCCTGTCCCAATCACTTACAGTCCATTTCTGGTCTACATTGCACAAGTGATGTGTACTAATAAGAGACAGAAGCTAAGAGAGGTGGGACAAGAAAGGTTTTGAGCACAGGAGATAAAAGTGGGATAGATCAGTGGAGTCAGATGTGAGATATTTCTATCTGTCCAAAGGACTGCTCCTATTCGGAAAGGTAAAATGACTTTAAGTGGCTTCTCCTTTCCTCCTCATCTCACAGCAGAAATCCTGAGGTTATGTAGTTTCATCTAGACAGAAACGTAAGGCAACAGCTTAGAAGGGAGAGAAAGCATAGGGGAAAAAAAATATAAAAAAGAGCATTTCCTCTTGTTGAGGTCTCAAGGAGTTAAGAGGCAAAATTATCCCTTTCAGAAGTTTTCTGCTGGGAAGACAACTTAACCCTGTGGTCAGCAGGCCCTGGCTTTACAATACACCCATAATAGTTACACAGGCATCCTGAATCAGGGCCAGTGTTGCCACATCTTTAAGGACAGTTGATGGCTAAAAGGGGGATGCTTTAATTGAACAGGGTTAGTTTGTGAGCGAAGTTTTCCATGTTACTCTGTGTGTGGCTTGAGCCTGGCTGGGTGTAAATGCAGCCAGTTTTTTAGAGGGTTTACTAGTTCAGAATGTTTTTTAACAGGCAAGAAAAAGCAGTGTTTTGCTTGGGAAGCTATTTTAGGGTGCCCTTAGTGGTTTTAAAATGATCCTCAGAGCAACAAAGGGTATTTTTCCCCCTCAAAAAAGGAAAAGAAAAAAAAAAAGAAAGACCTCCTACCTAAAAACATGGAGTTTCTAGTCTGTCATTTCAACATGCTGTAGGGAACAGCTTTTAACAAGTGATCGGAAAAAAAGGGTTTAAAAAAAAATTATTCCAATAAGACTGGAAATAGAAGCATTTAAGTCATTATATTATTCCAATTACAGGACTATATACAGATGCACAGATCAAAGACAGAAAGAATGATTAGGTCTTACGCTCCTTCTGTTTCCTCAATTAGCATTTTCACCTCTGCAACTTTTCTCAAGTGCATTTTTGTTCCATTGAGCTTTTTTAAAAAGCCTACGTAATACAAAGATACCATGATACAGTATCTATATTTATAGTTACTGGACATATATTTATATAAGAAAGGGGCTATTAACTTCAGAGAGGTGGGGACAATGCAAACGACAACAGCATATGTTCAGGATCTTACCAGTAAGCCAGTAATGTTCCGAAATGTCAGTTCTGATGTAATGGTGGTCGTGAGAAGGGCCCAGAGAACGTGTTAGAGCAGTGTCTTTGCCAAGGAAATCAGAAGCTGTTCCAGCATAAAGATACTCATCTGCAAATGAAAAAGAAATAGGGTTTCTACAGCTGTGGGATAAACAAAATTAGAGCAGTTTGTGTTTTTTTGGGTGAACAACACCTGTGTTTAATTGGGTTATAAACAAATTTAATGTTTTAAAGTATTATTGGCTTATATTTTAATGGGATTTGGGGTTCTGTGAAATTACTTACATTTAAATGAGGGTAATATTTGTAATCATATGCCTGAGAAGTAAAGAAGTCCGAGTCTAATTTTCAGATCTTTTAGGCACTCAGAAAAGTAAATTCCCCAGGTTTTAATGGGTGCTGGGCTCTTAAGGGTAGAAAGGTGTATTTGATCTGAGCATCCTGCCCCGTGAGCACTGACCATGGACCTAGGGGCTGTGGCAAGGACACCATCATCTATCCATTTAAGCTCTTGTGTCACAGGTTTGCTGCAGCCCTGATGGTTTTGCAGCTCCTGGGCTTAAGCTAGTAAACTTGATGGATGCTTCACTATGGGAACTTTGCAGCTTGGCCTTTTCCTGGTGCAGGGATCTCCTTCCAACACTTCATTCACGAAGAGGAATTTAGTCACTACGGGAATTCTTCTCAACTATGCAACGTGTTAATGGTAGGAATATGGCTACAGACCCAAATCGTGATCATTTTAACATAGCGAATGGTCCCACTAAAATAAATGAGACATCTTGCTTGAATAAGGCAGCCAGAATTTCTCTCACATGGAAACTATATCTACAATACAGTCCAGTGTGCTTGCTGCAACTGCACTTGCTATTCAGTCTTCTGCCAGCTTCACGGGCAGTGCAAAATTTGACAGCCTTAAGAATCACACAATATTTTCTGTTTTAATTCAGATCTCAATGAAAAAAAAAGCACAGAAACAGTATCACTGAGAATTTTTATTTTTTTTTACCACATAGTGCATTTTTAAATTATCTTTTTTCTTTTTCTGCAAAATAATGAGATAGTTTCATTGGTTGGAGGAGTTTTTTTTTTATTTAATGATTTGCAACAATAAATCTCTGGGGTGTGTAAAAAGAAAAAAGTTCATGTTCACAAACAATAATCATATAAAAGCTGTGTGATACATAAAAATCCACTTCCAGGAGTTTCTTCTCCAGGTTTTCTAACACTCTGGGTAGAAACATTTCACAAGAACTTTCAGAGAGAAGCCCTTTGTTGAGAGTGAATGCAGAATAAATACCATTCAACATAGATGTTTGGGTTTTCATTTTAGAAGATGTAAATGCACTTAAGAAAATAAGATCAAGGCAGGGGGGGAAAACACACAACCACAACCCACGATCCTCAAGCACTTTATTTGGCCAAAAAAAAGATCTATCAGCTTTCTTTTTACCTCATTATTATTGTTACTTATGTATTATTTCCATGACAGTATTGGAAAGCACATCTTTCAGACAGCATGTCGCCTTTGTAAAGCAACAATAGTGCTTTCTGAAAAGCATTTGTCATAATGAGGAATGAGCAGGATAATTGGTGTTTGCTAACTGACAGGCACTCAGTGATCGATAAATCTGAAGGGCTCACAGAAATTCTCCATCCGTGCTTAGGCTCTGCTGACAAGGCATTTTCAGCACTTCTCTCAGCTTTTGATATCTCTCATTCCAAGTGCCAGTTATGTCCAGAACAGTTTTAGTAAGCGGTAATTTGTGATAGAACATGGATGATGAGCAGGTGACTTTTCAGTCAAAGATACTAGTTTTTCAAATCTGTCTGTGAGATGTAGAATTCAAGGAGATATTATGCATTTCTACAATAAATTAAAATCACACAGTTGTATTAACCTATGTACATGAATGAAAGTATAATGAAATATTATTTAGCTCATATATGTATAACTGATTTCAAAGTGATTTCTGAAGGATACGAGTAATCTTTATTGTCATTTAGCAGATAAATAAAATTAGGCAGAGAGAAGTGACATGGTTACTCCTCTCATGAGTGGCAGAGATGGAACTGTATCCCACTGCAGTGTCTTATCTGTGAGCTATATTGCACTCCTAGTACTTTTGGAAATAAAGTAATCACCAAAAGATACGCCACGAACGCATTCTCTGGTCAGGCCTGCAACTCTTTACAATGCTCCTTGTACTTTATTGTGAAGTACTTGACACCAGGCAGAGTCAGAGAAGGGATATTAGAATTCGCTGACCATTAATTTTATCTAGCTTGAAAATTCTCATGTACTGAAGTTCATGTTTTAGTTAGCTAAACCACAGAAGCATCTTCATTTCACAAAATTTAATAGAGCAGTCAAAGCACTAGAGTGCTGCTGAAATTAGCCAACACTATAATAAATCATGGAGTTCTAATGCATTAAAAAAAAAAAAAAAGAGAAAAAATCTAAAGTTTCTAGAATCCAATTTTAAAAATAGACTTCATGGTCTAATATTAAACAGTACTAGGGGTCCCTGAGAAGAATAAGAGCCGGCTTTAATCTATTGTTTTTAATAAAGGAAGTCCTGCCCCATCTGTTGGGTCAGAATCACAAATCATCTATCTTATTATCTGAGAATAAAGACTGAACATTAGTCATATTCTTTTTATAACACAGAGTGACCGATACTTCAAAGCATTGTCACCACTGCTTTTTGGCTGTAAATGAAAACGTCATGGTGCTTCACTCTTATCTTGTATTCATATGCTTGACGGACAAGTTAAATGAAAATTGTCCAAAGCTATGAACCAAACCATGACAAAAGTAGCTCTTATAGTGATTTGAAATCCAGAGGTCAAGCTGACATTCCTCGGCACCAAATGTCAGACCACACAGCGCTGCAATGCACACAGCAGGCAGATTGCACTATCTTGTTCCTAGGCTTCCAGCTTCAGAAGTGGCTACTCGAGTAAATAGAAACCTCAAAAATGTATTTATGGAAATAGTGGATGTCAGCAGACTTCAAAGGGCAGAACATATTGATAATTGCAGAAAGAGGCCCAGAAGCACTTCAAACATTGTCCGTCTTTTTTTTTGTTGTTGTTGTCTTCTTAAAGGAGAAATGACTGGGTGAGGATGAAACTGCCTTCCTGCTCAACTGGCAGAGGCTTCACAGCTGCTCAGATGTCTCTGTGTTGCTGCATTTCCAGCTCTTTGGTGTCTGCAGACTGAAGGGTCCCTCAACTCCGACAGCACAAACCAGCACTGGAAACGCAACTGACACCAGAGGAGCTTCAGCAATGGCATCTGCTGAGCCTCTGACCCCATATTCTGACCCCATACTCTGACTTCATATTATGAAGCCACTACATGTCTGAGAGGAGCACGTGGCTCTGATGATTTCTTACCTGCCATCACTGAAGCAAACGGCAGCTGGGGATCAAAAGGGCATTTCAACCTGCCAGACTCCAAGTTCTGAGTATCCAGCCGGAATACTGTTTCCTGAGAACAAGCACATACTCATTATCCTGGTGTGGCTGCAAAATAAAACTCACTTAGACTAACTATTCTGCTAATGTGAAGGTGTGTTAGATCACGCAGCTGTCTTCTCAGCATTGGTGTTTACAGTCTGTGTATCTGTTTGATATAGGATCTTTTTTAACTCATTGTTTTAATGGATCCTGTTCACTCTATAGTGAAACACAAACCTAAAAAAAATACAATTATTTTCAGAAAAAAAAAAGATGCATTGTTCATTTCTACTCAAATTAAAAGCTGGATTGTACTTAAAAGGCACTGGCTTCTATTTGGGAAAGTGCTGATAGACTGTGTTGCAACAGGAGACTCAGAAGGGATTCTGGCTGACTCCTCAATTTCTCCAGGGACTGCTGAATAATGTTCGCGGCAGACACAGTTCAGCCCCTTTTAAATGAAAGCAGCATATGTTCTCTCTTGTTATTTTTAACAAGGCTAATGATACAAGAGATATAAGAATAGATCCCTCCTTGCAGTTCTCAAATACAGTGTGATTAATTCCTGGGTCACATAACAAGGGCAGAGAGGAAGATAAAGGAAAGAAATTGTTTTAAAACTATTTCTGATGTTTTCAGTGGGCCATCAACAACTCAATTGCTATAAGCATTAATTTGAAGTTTTACTGTAGGTTTGAATTGCCAAAATGGATGCTTTTACTTGTTTCTTTATTAGTTTACTAAAAGCATGCTTAACCTGAAACCCATAGTGAGTTTTCTGAAGGCAAATTGATTGCTTAGAAGAGTAAAGTGAAGTCTTTGCAGGTGTAGAGACTTGATTTTCAAAATTCTGCTGCTGTTAGAGATGGGAGGTTGCCTACAGAAGCACTGTTAACATACTCTCCTACCTACTTTGCTTCAGTCTTTGCTGTTCAGGCCACCCCCAAAGAGCCATGGACTTTGGAGGAATAAGAGGAAGGCTGGAAAAAGGAAGATCTTCCCTTGATGGAGGAAGACCAAGTTAGAGATCAGTTAAGAAGTCTAGATATCCACAATTCCATGCGTTCAGATGGGATACACCCGAGAGTGCTGAGGGAGCTGGCAGAAGTCATTGTGGGACCACTCTCCATCATCTTTGAGAGGTCCTGGAGAACAGGTGAGGTGCCCAAGGACTGGCGAAAAGCCAATGTCAACCCAGTCTTCAAAAAGGGCAAGAAGGAGGACCCAGGAAACTACAGACTGGTCAACCTCACCTCCGTCCCTGGAAAGGTGATGGAATGGCTCATCCTGGGTGTCATCTCAAAACATATGGAGGAAAAGAAAGGTATCAGAAGTAGTCAACATGGATTTACCAAGGGGAAGTCATGTCAGACTAACCTGATAGCTTTCTATGATGGCATGATTGGTTGGATAGATGAGAGGAGGGTGGTGGATATTGTCTACCTTGACTTCAGCAAGGCTTTCAATATCGTCTTCCACAGCATCCTCATAGCTAAACTTAGGAAGAATGGGTTAGATGAATGGACAGTGAAGTGGATTGAAGACTGGCTGAAAGACAGAACCCAGAGGGTTGTGATTAGGGGCACAGAATCCAGCTGGAAGTCTGTAACAAGTGGTGTTCCCCAGGGGTCAGTACTGGGTCCAGTCCTCTTTAATATATTCATCAATGACCTGGACGAAGGGGTGGAATGTACACTCAGCAAATTTGTGGATGTCAGGAGAGGTGGCTGACACCCCAGAAGGCTGTGCCACCATCCAGCGAGACCTGAACAGGCTGGAGACTTGGGTAGAGAGAAACGTAATGAAGGACAGGGAACTGCTGGAGAGGGTACAACATAGGGCCACAAAGATGATTAAGGGCCTGGAGCATCTCTCCTATGAGGAAAGGCTGAGGGACTTAGGTCTTTTTAGTCTTGAGAAGAGAAGAGTAAGGGGGGGATCTAATCAATGCTTACAAATACTTAAAGGGTGGGTGTTAAGAGGATGGGGCTGGTGATTTTTCAGTGGTGCCCAGTGGCAGGACAAGAGGAAATGGGCACAAACTTGAGTATAAGAAGTTCCACTAAAACATGAGAAGGAACTTCTTTACTGTGAGAGAGTTAGAGCACTGGAACAAGCTGCCCAGGGAGGTGGTGGAGTCTCCTTCTTTGGAAACATTCAAAAACCGCCTGGACAAGTTCCTGTGCAACCTGTTATAGGTAGACCTGCTCTGGCGGGGGGTGTTGGACTAGATGATCTCTAGAGGTCCCTTCCAAGCCCATATGATTCTATGATTCCATGATTCTACAGTGATATTTAAAATCCCAGCAGTGTTCAGGAATCAAGTCATTGTGGGTTTAATATCTATTGTAGAGATAGAACTTTTGAAGTTAGTTTAAAAAAAAAACCCAAACCCTTCTATGATTTAAACAATTATTTTTAAAAGGGTGAAGTGAGTTTAATTATTTGTTTCAACACCTCTGCCTTGTAAGAGGACTGAAGAGTACAAAAACCAGTTAAATATGCTCAGCGATGGCCACACAGGATGACTTCACAACACATTAATTCAATTCACCCTTAATGTACATCAGATTATAAATGACTGAACATTTCTATTTCATTGACGTGCCTCCTAAACTCTTTAGGCTCAGAAGGCAAAAGCCCAGGATATTGAATAATTAAGCTCTTTAAGAGAAAAGAAAAATCAATTCCAATCTATGAACATAAATTCCATTTCCTCCAGAAATACTGGCTGATACAAAGCAGAATTTAATCACCAAACAACTACCCTTGTTACCTTCCCAAACCTGTGGGAAGGTAAGGTAAACCATGTTCTAAGGCAACTGAAGTGAGTCAGAACACACCAAGGACAAAATTAAATTAAAAATTAAGCTTTTTTTCTTTCTTTCTTTCTGACAATACTATGTTAACGTCCCATTCTCATTTCTTTTAAGAAGTGTAATCCTGAGCTGCTCAGAGGACTCTTGCTGTATCACGTGCAAAGTGGCTGTCTCCAAGTCTGGTAGTACTCAAGGGACTGAGTGCTTTATAGATCAACATCAAATATTTCAGATTTCACCCAGACAAACTAATGGACATTACCGGGCATTCACACAGAATTAACGTCCTGATTTCACTTTGGACAAAGCTTTCAAAGAAAAGAGCATCCCTTGGAGAGCTGTGGCTAACAGCACCAACCGTGCCAAGCCTCTTCTTCACTGGCCAAGAGAAGTTTTGGCAGTGACTGCAGCAGTAGCAAGACGAGGAGTTTAATCCCCTTTAATTGTGTCATCCCGTAGGGGATTTGTACTGCTTCAAAAGCAATGTGTGCTGTGGTTTTGAGTCACCTGATCCACACTGTTTTCCTCTCTGTTTTCACAGCACTGTCACTGGCCAGCAGACCACTGGGCAAATCCACCAGCAGCATTTGAAGGTCAGCAGGGCACTGCCTGGTTTCAGAACCTCTGTGAAGCTATCTCAGGCCCTAGCTTTCCCAAGCATCCCACAGCTTCCTGTAGAGGTTGCTAATTACCAAACATCCATTATCCATTCTTATAACCCAGAGACAAAAAAAGGGGGAAAAATATGAAATTAAAAATTAAAATAACAGATCTCCAATAAAAGCACTTTGAATTACCACAAAGGATTCCTGGCTTCAGTTCCTACAACCAGGAGAAGTTTTCAGCTGCCTGTCAAATTCGTGTCAATGGGTCTGTCCTCAGCACTCTCCTGTCCTTTCACATTTATCTGTAGAGGCAGTGCAAGGACTATGGCTGTAGGGTGTTTGGGGTCCAAGAAGGAAAGGGAAGATATGCTTCATGCCATTCAAAGCTGTTAATTCAGTAGGAGGTTGTAGAAGAGGTGCACCATCAGAAGAGGCACGAGTGCTGAACACTGTCCAACCTACCACTGCAGCTGAGAAAGCAGGAGGAATGCAGCAGAGGCAGGACTGGGAGACAGTGAGGGGATTAGGAAATACAATACCAGGATTCTTCTTCTATTTCCTCTCATAAGGTAATTGGTCACATCTAATTGAGACAGACCCCTTGTCTAGACTGGCTGCCGGACTGAGCAATCAGACCACATCCATAATTTCATAATGTCTGATGAAAACTACTTCACAAATGAAGTAGTTAAAGGTGCAATGGTAGAGTGAATAAGGCATCTTGTTAATGACCCAGAGGTAAACCAGACCCTTACTTATACTCTTGCTGAGAGCTGCTCTGTTCAATTCAGCTCTGTATTTGATCATTCAGGCTAAGGAAGCAGCATGATACAAGGGATCTAAAATTTCAGTTGCCTCAACTGGAATATTTAACATAGCGAAGCGAAGCAAAGAAGCCTCCAAAATTATTTAATTGCAAGTCCAATTATACAGCATATACCAAACAATACCAGGAATATTAATGTCTTATTAGGGAAAGAACACCACCATACAGATTTCAAGCAGTTCAGTATTCTGCAACATAGACAGCCCCTCTGGGCTGATCAACCAGCCCACAGATTGTGTGGAATATAATGATCGGTCTCAGCCTGGGCAAGAATTAATAACTTTTTTTCTCCCTTCTTTTCTTCTGTGACCATCTGACCTTGATTCTGTATGTCAGAATATCTTCAATGTGTATATATTTCAGGTTATTACATCTAATAACATATCATTAGACCTCATTTTTTATATTCTAGAATTTCACTGAGACCCAAAGAAAAGAGAAAGCTATTTCTACAGCAGCACAGGAAGCCTGCACCACAGGCAAGCAGCCAGACAGGACACATCTCGACACTGTCTGAGAGCAGAGCCAGTATTATAAATATAGTCAAGGTGTTATACATATAGGAGTTAAAAAGAGACTTGTGGACTAAGTGGCTGCTTGACACAACACCAAAATGCTTCTGTTGCAGGGGTTAGGTCTCAAACATTTACCACTTAGGATAGAGATTTCTTTGTCACCAGCAAATGAAGGCCAATCAGCTGCTAACTTCAGTTCAGGAATATGCCACTGGTGATGGAGAGTACCCAACATTTACTGAGCAACAGGGCTGTAAACCATCTGCAAAGTCCTGAGATGCCGTTCTCGGACTTAGACTCAGAGACCCTTTACAATCTGTTTTAATGTTCTGCATAAAGAATGGGAAACCATGTCTGCTGACCAAGGGTATATATGCATTAAAAATAGAACTTTGAGCATCATCTTGAACTCTGCATATGTGTGCGTGTACGTAAGCACAAAGTGTGTGCGGAAATGACTTACTAGAAAGGCAGACATCTGGGTTAAATGTTCTCTTCACTTAGTTAATCATATGACAGTGTCATTCTGAAGAACGTTGTGTATTAAGCCTTAGTGAGGAAAGTGCTTTGTTCAAAAGAGATACGCACATATCAAATGTGAGAACACGAGTTTCTGTCTGACCTGCAAAATCCATCGTTTACCCTGTTATTTATGCAAGCTGCTGTCAGTTCATTTTTTACACACTCGCATGGTATTTTCCAATCTATGATGAATGCTAAACAAGATGACGGTTATTCCCTGACATATCAGAGTAGTGAGGAAACTAAATTACCTCTTTGTGAGTTCCAAGTTCAATGTATCCACAGAGAGGGTGAAATGCTCCTGTGCCGCAGACATAAACATGGGTTCGGTTGTAGGGCTGAAGAACCCTGATAAAATTGGCACATTCTGTCTATTGGGAGAAGAAAGAGAAAGGTTAATTTTCATGTTTACTCTTCTCTTTCACATTATTCGTTGTACTAGGTTATAGCCATAGTATTGGTGTATTTAAAATCAAAACTACTGTAGCAGAGACTGTTTACTAACTAGTTCAAAGTTGTGACGGCTACAATTTTGCAGTGGCTATTTCCTCAGCAGTTCATCAATCAGACTTGCAAGCCTAATTCTGCTATAACACTTACAGCCATGAGAAGCCATGTGGTTACAGTACAGTCTGGAGAATATCTCCTCAGCCTGCGTTGTAGCAAACAACCCCTGTCAACAACTGGGCAGAGGTCAGAGAGCTGCTGGATTAGTTCTGGCTACCAAACCTCCTGCCTTTGCTCCCAATTCAGGGCTCTGCACAAGCTTTAACACCAAAGATTATGTGATAGAAATCATTGTGGTGGACTGAAGGGCTTCAACATAATTCCAAGGGTATGTTTTGTGTATGAGTGAACTTTCTTTGCACCAATCACATCCATCTGCTCACTTTTATTTGGGCATGTGGGATGCTTGGGCCAGTCCTGGCTGTAGCTGGGCTTGGTCCTTGCTGGTAGGCAGCAGAGGAGGCTGCCGCATACTGCAGGGCTGCTACATGGGGTGCAGGAAAGGCTTGCTGTAGCCTTCCCCAAAATTAAAGAAATATATATATAACAAAGTACTTAGGAGGAAATATACAAGAGCTTTGCACACATTTAAGCTCCTATGCTATATCTAAGTGAGAGGCAAGCTGCAGAGACAATGCAGGAAGCAAAAATGAGATAGTTATAATCTATGTCCAAAAACAACTATTGCCCTCTCTGGCCCTTTTCCTTTTGTTTTAGTGAAGAAATAGATCAGCAGAAATTTTCCATATAGACCAGTATCAGAATTTTCCCAGTGTTGAGCAGAGGTGTTGTTTAGTTTTTGTCTGCTGTAAAGATAAGCGTAGCAATAAATTAGGATAAAAAGTTGAAATTCCTCAGGCAGAGAGCTGAGAGAGTGTTTTGAGCTGGAGTCCACCTTGGTAACAGACAAGCTGGATAGAAACCACAGGATTTGTGGAGAGAAAAGGAAGAAATTTTATTATACAGCTGGGAAATGTTTACTTTACTAGTGGGTTCTAGAGAAATGATGTAATCCTTGCTATGCAAAAGAGATACGAAAGTTTTATTGTATATATGAATGTACCTTAAATAACACTTCCTAAGAAGACTTCCTAAAGGAGATTTTTGGTTCCAGGAAAAGCTAATAAGTCTGAGATTTTGTTTTAACCTTAACTGCAGCTGTCTGCAAATTAAGTTAATTTGTACTCTGCTCTGCTACTCTGTTTAGTTAATGAATTATAATGAAGTTACATTCAGGATATTCCCAAGAAAAAAGAAGCAGTTTGATGGGAAAGAAAGGATTTCAGGGGAGTATCGCCTGGGACCCATTTCAAAGGAAAGGTTATTCATCTCTCAACTGCATTTATTACATACAAGGATGGCATAGCAAGATTGCTACTTGCAATATTGAATACTTTTTTCTTGAAGCATTAACTTTTAATGAAAAAATAGAAGTGTAACATTTTTAAAATTAAGAAAAAACATTTAGTTCATCAGTTCAGGAAAAAAGTGTAACAATAGTTTATTAACCCATTTTTTTGCATTTAGAAACAAATGCACAAATTTACAATATTCTCAGCAATAATAAAAACATATACCATACTTACATGGGCATCTTTCCCAGCTAATTTGCATAATTCTACCTTTTCTTTTGCTGCAGGCCAGTAAATCTGTAACATAGTTAAAATGGGACAAAGATTATTAATATCATAAATTGTCCTGGGACTGCAGTATAACTATTCTTTTGAATGAACAGATAAAAAAGATCTGTGCACGTTGAAGGAATTTGCATGTAAATCAAAATGAAGATGACTTGGAATACAGTGTTCCATTACAAAACGTGAAGAGGCTTTAAATCAAAACCCCTGTTCTTTCTTCATTTCTTCATTGGCTGTATGCACTTTTAAAAATACTTAGTTGATCTAGCTGGTACACCTTGTCACCATTATGAATTTTAGGCTTTTCTCAAAGATGTGATGAGCCAAATCATCTTGAAGCTAAACTGACTGCAAAACAAGGCAAGTTACATTTGTGATGAATTTGGTCCAGTGAACTTGGCAACGCCGTTATAAAAAATACTTAGCTGTTAGTGCCAATTTTCAAATGAAAAGAAGTTTTGTTCAAAAAACTAAAGGTAGCTTAAGGGAAATTTGTAGAACAAAAAGTACATTTGACAGAAATCAATAGCACATGGTTTAAAAATGTCACTCATCAACACTGAGTTTACTGAGAAAATGACATAGAAGTTTAAAGGAGAAGCATGTACCCTAGATAATTGGTAGCATATAATATAACTGTTTCTCTTCTTTCATCTGCACTGCAGAATTCTATAAGCTAGGTTTTGGTATAGATGGAGCCAGATGACAAATTACTATCAGTTACCGCAACCCTAATCACATTAGTGAAGAAATTTCAATGAACAACAGATCACGTTCTGGTTCATTGATTTCAATTAAACAGTCAAAATTGGATATTATTGAGTATATTTTTGATTCTATTAAATTTGAAATAGAAGCTAAATATAAAGTCCTCCAGAATCACCATGCTGAACATGGATCTTTTTTCCTTCTTATTTTGACAAGACAAAGCTATAGCCATTTCTCATGACTAATAATAACAACAAATCACACTAATTTTTGAGCAGATATTGGTTAGGAAATTGCCTCAAGTCCCAGAAACCAGTATGCAGTTTACTAGTAGTCAAGATGCTTTAGTCTCAAATATCTTAAAAAGTGAAATACGTATATTTATATATATATTTTATATATATATATATATAAAGAATTATGATAATATGCAGTAGAACAAAATCCTCACCATGGAAGGATGCACAATTCAACCACATGCAAGAGATGTTAACTGCTGTAATACTCCCTTTCTCTCACCCCGCTGTTCGCACCCTGTAGGATGTGACTTGCCACATACACAGGCTCAGTCCCACACTGCTAAGGAAAGCTGAAGAGTGCCCTGTTTCAAATAGCTTTATTATTGTCCAAAATCTACAGTCAGTGTTCCTCTCAATCTGGAAACAGTCCTTTTATTTCACTTCTTCCTTTTCTCTTCCCAGTGAAAATGGAGGTATTGGCTTTCTGCAAGGAAATTAATTTCCTCTCAAGTGAATTTACAGTTACCTTTCTGATTAGGAGCTCTTAGTAAAGATAACATATTTTAAGTTACTTAAATCTTCAGCCTTTACAGCAATATTTACTTAGAGTCAGAGATAAGGCAGTATAACATCGTAGCACTGGAGCACAAATCTGCTCTCCCAGAGCATTTTCTCAGAATGATGTCGTGATAGCATCCAGGTACAAAAACACAATCCGAAATCAGCCATGTCAGAGTGTCTGGATTACACAGTGTACAACGCTGGAAAGCACTGGGAATATTGCAAAGGCATTGGGAAGAGCTGGTGGCAGCACCAGTGAACTCATCTGGTCTCTGCTTGGGCAGAGTGGGATGGGTCTCGCTTGTAGCACTGGTCTGGCACAAGTGCCACTGAGTTAAAGAGAGAGAAAGTCTGAGGCTTAAGAGGTGCTGGGAAAAAGCTGGTGAAAAGGAACAGCTGGAGGAACAGAAGATCACAGATCTCCAAATACATTTGGCCAAGGGGACTTAAGCCGAGATCTGATCTTCAGTTCTCTCGTACATAAACTTTATGCTCAATTCCTCCCAAGATCCCTGTGTCAGTAATTGAGAAGGCTAGAGGTCTTTACGGGTTTTTGGAGTTTTGGGGCAAAAGTTTAGGCATCCAATTAGGTAGAGAAGACCTCCCTTGGTAGGCGTTTGAAAATGTCCAGCTTTCCTTGCCAACTACAGAGAAGAACTGGATCGCTGCTTTGGGAGGTCCAGTTACATTTGAAGATATCTGCTTGCAGGCATCACACATTTTAATGGACTGAAATCTACCCTCAACTCTTGTACATATTCATGTATGGGAAATAGTGTTTGTCATACAAGCTGGACCAGTCAGGCTGAGATATACACAACCCTTTTTTTATAAAAATTGACTATAGTCAATTATCATAGAAAAATAGCTTTACTTTCTGGCTACTCAATGGCCTCAGTATTTAGCATTATACAATGCCACGTTAGGCAATGAAAAGTGAAGCTAAGTGATCCAACTTTAAAATCAATTTGCATTTACATATGAGGGAGTTAAAGTGATATTTATTTACTTTTCATATGAGAAATGAGAGGTTCCCAGAAACTGTCAGTTCTAAATTGTAATAGGTCAAGGAAATTGCATAATAAATAATAAGCCAATGTGCTGAGCAAGAAAGCAAAAACTTATTTTTTTATTAGATCACATGTTGTGTAACAGTACCACAGGTCTGGTTCCCTTAAACACTGACACACAAGTAACTTTACACATGTGAAATAGTCTCACTGAATTTTTACATGAAAAAGCTTATTTACATGCATCTGTGTTAACTTTTCTGTCTTAGTATCATATTTTGTTCAGTCAAGTTGCTTAGTTTCACAATATGCAAAAAGTAAGACTAGATGCTCCGGTAGTTTCTTTTATATTTAAAATCTTTGAGCTTGTAGATGGTTTGATGCTTTTAAATTGGTCATTTTGTTTCATAATTGTTTTCAGTTCACATGCTGAATTCACAATGGTAATATATAACAAAGTCTTTTCCCTAAATTCCCCAAAAAGTAAAATCTCAAAGAAAGAAAGAACCCCTAAACAACGAAGCAATATGTAATGATGGTGACAAAAACACTGGCATAAAACCATAACAATTTCATGTCACAAACAGCAAAATTGATATTTATGTAATATATGTCATGGTTGCATCTGTATCTGAAATACCTAGAGGATTCTTAGAATAGCTAGGTGGGGTTACTGAATTTAAGGGAAGAATGTAACTAGTTGAAATACATGAACTATATATTTAAACAGGATTATTTTCATCTCTTAATTTTCAGTTTATTTTCCTTGCAAAATACCCATATCAAAATTCCAAAGGTCAGCTACTGTCATGATTTCCTGATTTTATCTTCTATAGTCCAATAAAAAAACCCAACCACCTTACCATTACATTTAAAAAATTCTACAAATATTTTCTTAAATTTAGCGACAGGAAAGAAATTAAAATCTCCTAATAAATGCAAGTTAATATGTTTGCTGCTAGCAGAGTGAAAGAAAACCTCCCAGGAGAACAAAATAAAGTAGTACATAAGTGTAGAACAGATAAGGTATCACTTAAAAGGGTAGCTGGAAATTGATTTCTGATTTAAAAAAAACATTAAAGACCACAAAGGTCCTTTTCAGACCAGGAACAGAGTAATTTCTAAAAGTAACATTTTTTCCTTCCTCCAAACACATATTTTTACTATAATAAAAGAATGAAAAGGGAAAAAATGAACTATATAAAAAGAAATAGATTATTTACACAAATACAGTGATACATGGATTATATATATGTAGTTATAGGTATATATAAATAATAGCTGGATTCACTTCTGAGAGTTTCGTTTCAGCTGCCGTCTGTCATGAATTAACAATACCGATTATAAGCCAGTATTTTCCTCATCCTTCTGTATCTATGTTTCTCATTCCACCTTTGCTCGTAGGCTAACACTTTGACTGGAAATCTTCAGGGAAAGCAATGCCTCAAAAGTAAACAGTGAACTCTGATTCCAAAGAAACTTGGATGAAATTACAGCTTTTCCAAGAGTCATTTCTAATGAAGTTACTATATCTGGGATGATACAGGGCTTTACCAAAAAGTGGAAAATACTATATATTGTCACAATACCAAAGAAGAGGAACACAAATTATCTTAGCAAATTGCTGGTCTATTGGTCTTGTTTAAACTGTTTATAAGGCTTAGGGAAGAAATAACTTCAGTTTCCAATGAAAATGGAGTATGGTACAAAAGACAATATAACTTGGTAAAGAGCCATTATTCCACCCTAATATTGTACATTTTTTTTTAATAAGATAGCTGAATTGCATATTACATTAATGTCGTAGAGCTCCTCTTCCTCAGGGCTCCAATTAAGCATTTCATAAGCTGCCACATGAAAACTGATTAGCTCAGCTGGTAAAAATAGGCATTATTACATGAAAAATGGTCTGGTAAGTAAAGAGGTTGTGGTAGAGAGTTACTCATGGAGTTCATCAAGAAATACGGTCAGAGCTCAACCTATTTCTTATACCTTTCACTATTTTTGGCAGAGACCCAGCACTCTGCAACAATGTGCAGATGAAACAAAGTTGTGAAGCATCACTAATATAAATGAAGACTGGTAATATTATTCAGGAAGAATCAAAGGGCTACAAAGACCAGAATTATAAACAGTCAGAGGAAATGAGTATAAACCAGTCATAAAGAAATATAGATTGTAGCTTAGAAATAAATAAATGTGCAACACCAGGCTAACAAGGTTCTGATCTGTAGCAACGACCTTGCTAAAGAAGTTGCATGAAGTATCCCACAAGGCCCCTTACAGCAGATTTGGACCAGGTTATGAAAGGAATTGCTGTTACATGAGGTAGTTGCTGGTGATAGCAGGGAGTGAGACCAATTGACCAACGTGACTCTTTCCAGTTTCATGTCCCCAAGATAGTCACCGTCATGCCAGCAGCAAGCACTTGAGTGTCTCATTGAGGTCGACGGCTTTCAGCAGCCTTGTGGGTTTTCCTGGAGCCCCTCACATGCTTGACGCTGCACACGTGCTTCAGCACCTCTCTATCAGTACAGTCTGGTACGAGAAACCCCAAAGTGTTTTATTAGTGGTACATGTAGCACCAGCAGGATGTGTCCATATCTAGAGTGAAGGACATCAGCTGATCAGCATGTCTCATAACACTCACTCACCAAACTTGAATCCTGTGAAGAAAGGGATTGCTTCCTTCCTATTTTGAAGGAATAAGAGAGGTAGAAAGCACTTAGAGGAAAAATACACTAATTTTAAATAGCTAGTTGATGCAGCAAGAGAAAACATCCTTTCTTTTCTTGTTTTATTCTATATACTGATATTCATTAGATTGATGTTTAAGAGAAGGCATGCAATAAAATTACAGCTTCCTAGGCATCAGAATGTCTCATTAGAGCTTTGTGAATCATATAGACCATAACTCAGAAGCTTAAGCTCATTGGCATGAGTGAATTCCCCATCTAAGAGGTCCAAGTGTTACTTCCAAAGAACAAAGCCAGACTGAGCTGTAAACGCATTGTCACGCTGGCATATGCAGTAATGAGAAACTCTCCACCATGGGAAACTACAACCCCATTTGAAAAAAAAAAAAAAAAAAAAAAAAAGATTCATGACTTAGCCCAACATGACCATAAAATGGGTACAATAAAGAGGGCAACATGATCCAAAAACCAAAGTAAACCAGGAGACAGTCTAATCCCAGTTTTTCCATTGCCCTACT